>NC_134460.1:52453207-52755707 GCF_047948215.1 Lycorma delicatula | reverse complement strand
TTTCCCCTTTCATTTCCCCATTTCCCCCTTTCCTTTCCCCATTTCACCGTTCCATTTTCTTATATTCTCCTTTCCGTTCCCACTTTTCTCCTTCTTCCATATCCCCTTTACACTTTTCTATTCCCCCTTTCCCTTTCTTCTGTCCCTTTTACCATTTTCCCGCGCTTAAATCGGTCCTGTTGTTTTTTAGACTACAGCGAACACACATAACGAACACTGCATTTTATATACATAGAAGAAGTCTGTGTAAGTATATTTGTTTGTTTTGTAAATATCTCGACAAATTATCTCGAAATTTTTGCACGTAATTAATATATATTTAGAATATGAGCCGAATCAGACCATAAGTGCAATTTTACCAAACATCTCAACCACAGCGCCATCTAGCGGGCCCATTTTTTGCAGAAGTATTTTTTTCCATGTACTCAATACATATTCTGTGTATGAGCCAAATCTGATGATTATAAATACAATTTTTCAAAATATCTCAACCCCCAGCGCCACCTAACGAATCCATTTTTGCAAAAAAATTTCTATTCACGTAATTAATATATATTCTGAATATGAAAAAAAAAATGAAAAATTGTATTTTTATGGACCAATAAATACAATTTTTTGCCACCTATCGGGTTCAAACTAATTCAGAAAACTTCGCGGGAGTGTCCACAACTCACCAAAATTGCATACAAGATAATTTTTTTTATATGTATAAAAGATTAATTGAAAATTATAATTTAGAATCGTATTATTTTTTATTTGTAGTTTAATTTTTGTATAATCTTATTTAATTATTCTAGAATTTCTGTTTAATTTTATCTACATAAACATATAAACTGAAATATAGACCCTCACAAGAACAACAGATGTATGCCCCACTTGAGGCATTCATACCCGATCTTATCTTTTAGTTCATTACTTCTCTCACATTGTCGGACAATATTCTTCCCAACTCCGAGTTGATCATCATTTCGTATTTGTTTTTTGTTGTCAATCATTTAATTGCTCATTGTTTTATATAACTGTTCTGATCTTAATTTGTGTACACGTTCTCTAGTTTCAGGGATTGTGTAATTGTCCACTTTATTAAAGAATTGGAGGATCGTGCTTCACTTACAAATGAAATAAGTTTAAATGAAGTGGAGAAAAACATTTTTGCGTATGTAATTTAATAGGCGTACAAGGAAGTCATGTGATGTCCACATCAGAATTGTTTTTAAAGTAATTTAAAAATATCTTAATTTTTCAAAAGTTTAAATTTATTGTATTAAAAACAGCTGCGTTTAATTTTTACAAATTCATTAGATATTTGCATTCATATAAAAAACGGTAGAATTATATTTTTTTACTGCATACAAATCAAATGGGAATCTTTCAAAATAATACTTCAGCGTTTAATAGTTTACGAAATGGGAAATGTATTTTACAATTACCATCATAACTTAAAACAAGTAAATTGAAATCACAAATGTTACATAAAATTATCACACTAAAAAAAACCGGTTAAGTAAAGAAAAAATTAAATCCATCTAGACTGACAGCTAAACGCTAAAAAAATAAATTTACTTCACAAGGTCCTAGTCAATATTTAGATAACTACGTTATAAATGTTCCTTCAAACAGCCCTATACACGAAATAACAAACACCAAAATCTGGAGATGTTATTGACCGGTCGACAAGTTCACTACCCTATTAAAACCGGCGACTAATCAGTTCATCAATTAAAAACAGTTTTACAATGTTTCTGAAATGAGCCGAAGGGAATCATCTTGTTGGAAAAATCGGATTATATAACTCAGAAATTGTTCAAGATAACGTGATGATTAAACGTAACTACACACCTAAATATCTGTTAGCCTTCAGTCATAACCAGTTACAGTGGAATAAATTCACGAAAAAAAAAACAATATAGTTCATTATATTATTGAAACCTGAAACTTCATTATGGTGGTCCTCATTTAAAAAAAAAAATGATCCAATGATTTTTTTACTAGATATATATTTTTAATTTATACGAATGTTAATACATAATTTCAACCAATTCGTTAGATAAAAAAATACCTACGATTGATCAAAGACGTTTAATTTTAAGTGTCGCCTTCGTATGTGATAATTACTATATAATTTCGATAAAATAAGATGAAAGAACCCAAATGTATAATAAAAAACAATACACTAGTTACGAAAGTAAAAATCATGGAATTTAGAATAAAATAATCAGAATAATAAATAAAAGTGAAAATGTTTTAAATAATTAGTAATAACCCAATATGACCACCTGGAAAGATCTATTTTTCAATTCCTAAAAATAAAATTACATATTTATATAAAAAAACCTCGAAATAAATTCCTATTTATAAAATAATACATATCTCCGTAGCGCAAACGGTTAGCGCATTCGGCTGTTAACCGAAAGGTTGGTGGTTCAAGCCCACCCGGGGACGATATATTTTGCATTTTCTATAAATCACCAACAAAATTTTATAATTAACAGTAATTAAAAATATTGAAATAAATTATAATTTACATGATAAAACAAGTCTCCGTGGCGCAAACGGTTAGCGCGTTCGGCTGTTAACCGAAAGGTTGGTGGTTCAAGCCCACCCGGGGACGATATATTTTGCACTTTATAAAAATCAACAAAATTTTATAATTAACAGTAATTAAAAATATTGAAATGAATTATAATTTACACGATAAGGCAAGTCTCCGTGGCGCAAACGGTTAGCGCGTTCGGCTGTTAACCGAAAGGTTGGTGGTTCAAGCCCACCCGGGGACGAATTGTTTTGTTTTTAATGAGGAAATTAAAAAAATTTCGGCAGATAAAATCGAGCGCGTGATTTATTTTTTAATAATTGATTTCACTGTGGGTATATATATTATATTAAAAGCAACCTAACAGAATTGTTTCTGTAGCATCCTAACTATTAAATTAAAATCCAATCATATATATCTGATATTGTTGGATAGACATTCCAGTCTCCTCCCATTATACCAAACCGTGTCCCTGTTCGAGTTTAGTTTTTTTTTAAATTACTTATGGAATGAAGTGATATAAACCTTAAAGCTATGTAACAATAATAATAATCTATTTTTGGCCCAACTTGGATAAAGTTGCCATATTTATGCTGGGTGAAGTCACAGGTGTGTTTTTAATAACCCTAACGTGCTTTCAGCAAATTCAGGAATGTTCATGAAAAATTTATCACTTATTGTTTTGTAAAAGTAACAACAATTAAACCTATAAATCATCGTTTTCATTTTATAATTAATTTTTTTTAATTAAATGAAAATTAAATGAAACCAATGATAAACAAAAGATGACTAAACGTTGCTTTAAAAAATATTTATATGCAATTCTATTTCCTCTAAGATTCATGCGTTTGAAAGCGTTTTTAAAAATGTACAATTAACCGCATAAGGTTTAATAGTTTATAGGTAAAATAGGCCTTAACTTTGCATCATATTGGCCTCAATATTTAAAAATATAAAATATTTAAAAATAAGTAGCAATATTTTATAAAAATAAAATATTATAAATTTATACGTAAACAAAAGTAATCCTAATCTAATAAATATTTACCTGTCTAAATGTTATTATTTAGAACATCATAAAAAAATTTATATATATATATTTTAATGACTGAAACATATAAAACCATTAAGTTTGTGCGTTAACGAATATTTAATAAAGAAAATAAATCAAACCAGGACTTTCAGATAATAAATCAATAGATTATTTCAAACCGATTGTGCTACCAATGTGAAAGGATACTTTATTTAAAAAAATATTTTTACTCATTTAAAAATATAATATTTAAATTTAATACGATATTTTACGATACTTATACCAAGAGAATAACAACAGTTCTAAAACTACTATTTAAAGATTATTATTCTCAGAATTACTGAACATAATTAATATACAAAATAATATAACTTTTTTCAGGAAATTATTATTTCCTAAATAAATATTATAATTACAAAAAGAAGATATATTCTAAACGTAATATCTTTACTATTTTTATTTGTAAAATTTAAGTACTTGAGATTTACATAAATACGTAATAAACCCGTGTTAAATTAAAAAAATATCATAAATAAAAAAATGAAAAATAAACGAAAATAATAAATTAATCTTATTTCGTGAGTATATAAAATTATAATATCAATAACTGAAGGGAATTATTCTCATAGTAAATTCAACGATGTATAAACTAAACTTTATTAATAAGATTTTTTTGAGGTAATAGTATTCTTGTAATAAGTATAAAATCTTTAAAAAAAAAATTAAAATTATAAGAATTTTAATAAGTTTTTTTTTATAAAATAAATTTAATTTCATCGTAAAATAATATTTTTCATAGCTTACCACCATCCCGTCCTCCAATATAAATGGTCATAATTTAGAATTTAGCACAGACGTATTCACGCATATGCGTGCAAAAGACGAACAACAAATAGAAGGTATATATGCTACTGTAAAATGGAATATAAAAATGAAAAAACCTAATTTTCTCCCTGCAACATGAATATATCTGGGGACATGAGGTTTGAATAAAAAAAAAAAAAAATAATAAAAAATAAATACAATTCATATTACGACTTTTTCATGGTCATCTATGTTAATAAGAAAAGAAAAGAAAGGAGTAAGATACAGGTCTTAAAGAAAAAACATTTTTTGTGGACTAGGACTACAGAAAAATATTCTACCGAATATTTATGTCCTAAAACGAGAATGAAATAAAAAATACATACAAAAAATATCTTCTGTAAAAATATACATATATAAATGTCTGTGTGTGAGTATGTAAGTGTAATCAAATTTTATTATACGTAATTTAGAAATCAAGAAACAATTTTATTTACGAAAAACAGAACCTAAATAAACTCGACCATCTAACGGAGAAAAAAGGTTTATATAAAAGGCGTTTTATATAACCAAAGTATTGGTTATAAGGGTTAGGAGGAAAATTTTCTTCACATTTTAATGCAGAAGTAAAAACAAGGGATTTTTTTGTGGTCAATGTTTAGATAGTTACTGATATCGCGACTGCTTAACTGACAGTCTTGTTCTTTTTTCATGATTTCAGCGACTTTTTTTGAGGAATTAGCCGACCATAACATTGATCTCAAAATTTCCAGGTTGAAAACCCCTGAACCACCTTTGTATCACAAGTGTTGAAATTGCATCATGTGCATAAAATCAGAATTTTACTGATTTTATCAGCCTGAGTCGCATTCCTCCCTTTTTTGCAGCAAAATTTCAAAATGTATCGAATTTCTTCTTCATTTTCAAGACTTAATAACTTTTAAATAAATAAACTAGTATAATCGTAACGTTTCTATAAATTCTCAATAATATGACACCTTTCAAATATAAGCAAATCTTGCCCGATTTTTGTGATTCTAAATATGAAGATGAAAGAAATTTTCTTTCATAAAGAAAAATATAGATTTTTTTCCCAACCTCAATCAAGACTTTTACATAATATGTAACATAATTGATTATTACTCAAATTTATCTGGATCTACTCGATCAAAATCATGGTTTAAATATAAAACACCTTCCCTATGATATTATTAATAAAATATCAGTAAAATAATCATACCAAAATCGAGTTCAGTGGTTCTTAAGATATTGATGGACAATAACTGTAAGTCACTACTCGTACGAAATACAAACTTTTTATTACTTTCTCAGATGTAAAATAAATATCAACGTTATCAAGATATCTTTTCATCCCTGATGCTTCTTTGAGTTCCTCTGATTCAAGTACGGAAAAAATCCGGTTACAGTAAAGTAAGGTATTATTATTGATGTTGGCTGCCAGGCTAATATGGTGAATTCACAACTGAATGATTCACGTAAAGGATTGAGTTTGAACATGCCGGGTCATCAAAAAGGACTTCACAATTTTAAAAGCGTATAAAAATTTATTAAGATAACTTAGAGATTCGGTTGAGGTCTCATTTCACAGAAAAATACATCGGGTTGACTCAGATAGTTCTTTAGTACCGAAGTTAGCCACCAGCTCTGTCACCAGCGTAATTAAAAACTAATACATTTACTGATAAAGAACGTGGTCGCTGTGTTTTCGTTTCATGATTTGTAGTTAGCAACTGAAGTTCAACGTAATCTTCATAGAGAGTGTGGTAGAGAGACTCCTAGTAGGCAAACAATTTAAACTTGGCACCAAACCTTCGTTGAAACAGGTTGTTCTTCTAGACAGAACTGCCCGTTTTTATTTCAAAAAGCAACAGTAAATGATATCATTTCTCTGGACATGCTTCAGAATTTTCTAATTCCTCAGTTAAACGATGATGACTAAGATGGACGCCATTACTATCAGGAAGACGGGGCACCACCACAGACCGCCTAGAGGTCAGAGATTTTCTTGATACTCGATTTCCAGGTCGATGGGTTGGTGTTAAAGTCCAATTGCTTAGCCATCACGCTCCCCAGATTTAACCACGCTAGATTTTTAAAGATCAGGTTTATACAACACCAGCTTTGCCTGTTTATCTTGTTGAGCTAAGATTTCGAATTAACGCCGCAGTTGCAGCAGTAATGCTCGACTTGTTGGCTGGAATGACATCGACTTCAGGTGGGATGTACGTCGCATTACAAATGGGAAAGCCATATCGTACCAAAGTGAATGCTGAGTAACAAACTCTGAATTTTTCTATGAAATAAGACCTGAATCTCAACATCTGTAAGTTATCTCAATAAATTTTTATAAGCTTTTAAAGTTGTGAAGTCCTTCTTGAATCATCCGGTACAATGGGGAAAAACGATTACAATTTTTGTACAAAAATTACATAGAGAAAATTTTCATCAATAGGAATTCTTTGGCGTATACTTGGTTGAAACATATAATTAGAAAAGAATACAAGTACTTATTTTGCAGGTAACAATTAATTAGAAATCTCGTTAACATCCTTACAGGATCTTTTTCTGTTCTTTATCGTAGCATCGATTTGCAAATGTACAACTGGATTAAGATCCGAGGAGGTCAGCCCATAATTTATTTGTCCTTTGTGGCATAAAATTGTACGGACAAAAGACGTTCCCTACAAAGAATTTTTATTTTGGTAATTTATTCCTAAATATCATTAAACGTTTTCCTAAAGTAGCATAAATGTGTAGTATAAGTCATCAAGGAACGTCATAAAATTACAGAATGATAACTCTTAAATTATTATATTAACACGATAAAAATATTCATATTTACACAAGTAATCTTTAGCAAACATTAGGGACAATATTAAACACTTAATATAAAAAAATTATTTATTCAATTAAACTGATGAAAAGTTTACCCGTAAATTACCTGTAAATTAGTGTTTCATTAATTTCCAAAATCCGTACAATATGTTTAGCAAAAAATTAAAAGTAAAGAGAATTTCGACTTAGATAAACTATAATTATTCATCACCCTGCATAATAAAAATAAAATCTAATTTTGTAAAAAAATATTTTTCTATTTTTTTTTCTAATAATAAAAAGGAATTTGCTATTCAAGCAGTTGTTCCAAACCTAAATTTTACATTACCAAAGAATAAAAAAAAAAAAATTAATTATAAAATAAAATACTGAGGTAAATGATTGCAGAGTATCGTCTGGAATCTGAACCCAATGTAAAAAGTACAAAACTCCATGAAACCTATTATTTAGATAAACATTTATCTAAATGCTTGCCAACTCTATGAAATATATAAAAATAATATTTTGTACTTTAGATTAGTTGGTTCCATGGTGTAAGGATCAGTTTTAAATTGTTATATTTAGTTACAGTAAAACTTAGTAATTTTAGTCAGTATAAAATCAATATAATAAAACATATTCCACGCTATAAACAAGTCTCCGTGGCGCAAACGGTTAGCGCGTTCGGCTGTTAACCGAAAGGTTGGTGGTTCAAGCCCACCCGGGGACGATGTATTTTTGTATTCGTTTACAATATAGTTTTGTCTTTAAAAGTAATTCAAAATACTGAAATAAACTATAATTTATACGATAAAACAAGTCTCCGTGGCGCAAACGGTTAGCGCGTTCGGCTGTTAACCGAAAGGTTGGTGGTTCAAGCCCACCCGGGGACGATCAGTTTTGAATTTTTATATTTAATTAGATTTTAATTTTAATTAGTAAAAACCATAATATTAATTTTGATATGTGAAAATTCTAGTTTCGGTTCGGTATTCCTGTTTTATAGGTAATAAAGGAAACTAATACTACCAAATTATTGAATAATTAAACTGATTTTAATACTTAAAATTAAAATCTAATTAATTTATTAATATTTTACGAACTCTAAGTAATTACGAAGCACCACCTACATATTGTTGTATTCGAGATGAAAAAAAATTAGTGGAAACATAAACCAACTTCATTGCCAAGACGAGCTTGAATTAATTACTTTTCTGATCTCTACAAGTAACAGAATCTATAAAAATTCGGATGAGATGAATGAATAGTTGCGTGTGTGAAAATGCCATGCCTGACCTGGATTCGAACCCGGGACCTCCGGATGAAAGGCCGAGACGCTACCACTCGCGCTACGGAGTCTAGTAGAATCTAAAAAACCTAGATTCACCATCCTTCCATCCTTTCTTTCCACATCTCACAATTATTTGCCACAGCTCGTGCGACTACCTCCGCAAAGGAAAGGGTGCATTGCACCCTCCAAAAACTAGGGTCCCACAAGGCGCATCCTGCTACACCGAAAGGCCGTCAATGGACGGACTCAACGGGAATCGTGTAGGAGGAGATAGATAATCGCGTAGGAGATTAACAAATATCTTGTTAAAAGTTTAAAGGTTTCAAAACGCGATCTACAAAGGACTGGAACGCAATTCTCAGATCTGTACATCTTAACATATAACCGCCATTATATATGAATATTCGCCTGAGAATTAGAAGTATCTGGAAGCAAGGGAGTTCGATGTCCAGCCTCTGCGATTAATAGGGGCTAATTTATCCCCCTATACCATTGCGTGTTCCGTTTAGTACAATTAACACCTTCATTCTGTTCAAAACAAGACTAACTGTATAGCGAAAATCATTACTAACAACAGACAAACGTGCTTCATTTTCTTTCTTGTAACGCATTGTTTAGCTTGAAAGGGGGACAGGTAATTATGTTACCTGTAATAAAATCATATTTATTACAATTTTTGGTTAGTATATTTACCCCGGACCATTTTTAATGCCTTGTACGAACTAAAGGAAGTATTATGATCGCGAAAAATTTCGGTTTCCAGATTTCAACAGAAATATCCATTTTGACCATCCCTAAATCTATTTTGACTAATTTCGGCGTGACGTCTGTACGTACGTATCTATCTCGTATAACTCAAAAACGTTCAGCTGTAGGATGTTGAAATTTTTAATTTAGGACTGTTGTAACATCTAGTTGTGCACCTTCCCTTTTGATTGCAAACGACCGAACCAAAAGTGTCCAAAACAGCCCAAAATCCAAAAGCATCTGGATTTTGGACTAGATCATTTTATTAATTTTATATAGGTTTTTTTTTCTTTTTACTAAAAACACATGTATAATTTTAATTATCGTCTTACCATATCTGACTGCTGTATTTAATAACCAGAATGCTATTCGTTACAAAAAGCTACCATCTTGCATGCATTCTTATTTTCACGTGGTATTTTGTTGGAACTTTAAATTAATAACTGTAATTTGTAAAAATTGTAGGGCTCAGCAATATTTAAAATCGGAACGCTGGATCAGAGTCCATATATATATATATATATATATATATATATATATATATATATATATATATATATATTTATTTGTATTTTATTTTACTTTTACTAAAATTATATATATAATTTGAATTAATGTCTTACCATATTGACAAATATGTAAAGATCGTAGCTTTTTGTAATGATTAGCATTCTGGGCGCTAAATACAGTAATAAGAGTTCATATCGTTTTTAAAACTTATTTAAACTCTATCTAACAGAAACAAAGAGAACCATTCAAGATGGCAAATGCTTTCAAGACAGTTGCACGGTTTAATGGTTAGCAATCCGACTCAGAATCCCATGATGAGGCGTGCGGGCATCGACTGCGATGATCATTTAGCGCGAATAGAAATTTGTAGAGTATGAAAACTGCCATTTCTAACCGGATTCGAACCCAGGATCTCTGCAAGAAAGGCGGAGACGCTACCACTCGCGCCATGGAGGCCAGCAAAATTTTATTTATTTATTCTTGGAGTAGCAAAGAGTAGACGATAAATATTCGTATTTGCAAGAAGGTTCCATGGTGTAAAAGTTGCACTTTGGACTTTGAATCCAGCGATCCGAGTTCAAATCTAGGTGGAACCTATTATTTTGTAAATAAAGTACATACAACTATGAAAATTGCAATTAAAACTTTGATATGGACACCGGATGACTTCCTTGTACGCCTATTAAACTACATATAACATTTTTCCCTGCACTTCATTTAAACTTAATTTATTAGAAAGTGAGATGCTATCCTCCAATTCTTTAATATAGTGGACAGTTACACAATTGTGGTGGACACCACATTGCATCAAATTTTTTGGGGCATTCGTATCAGCATTTTGTATTAGTTAAAATATAATTCTGGTTCTCGTCGGTCAATTAGTTATGTGGTTGAGAACGTGTCGGAACCGTAACCATGCACACATCGGTTCGAATCCGACTTCGTATAAATATTTTTTTTTTACTTTTTTTTCATTTAAATGTACTGATTTATTAATTATTATTAACCTCTGTAAAAATTTTGAATTAAAATGAAAAGTACATAACATTTTATTTCACTAATAACTTGCGATTTTTTTTTTCATATATATATATATTTTTTTTTTTTTTTATTGTAATTATTGAATTTTATTTATTAGAACATTTTTTTTTTGTACCATCACAGGTTAATAATTTGAATCAATACATTTAAATTAAAAGAAAAAAAACGTTAAAAAATAATATATGTACATGAAGTCGGATTTGAACCGACGTGCCTTCCCTTGTAAGATCCAAATATTCATTAATTAAAATTTCATTTTGCTATAATTCTGGAACCAATGAAAATAAGTACCACTTATGACATACCGTTGAAAATCTCTCATCAATGAGAAGAATTTACATCAACTAGAATTGACTTACCGTTGAAAACCTCTCATCAACGAGGGCTTACTACTGCAGTTATGAAAAAGTAAAAAATCCAAATATTTTTGATTTTTGACTTCTTTGAACACTTTTGGTCCAGTCGATTACAATCAAAAGGAAAGGTGCACAACTAGAATTTACATCAGTCATAAACCCAAAATTTCAACATCCTACTGCTGATCGTTTTTGATTTATGCAAGATACATACGCACGTACGTACAGACGTCAAGCCAAAATTACTCAAAATGGATTGGCGGATGGTCAAAGAGGATATTTCCGTTGAAATCTGAAAACCGAAATTTTTTTCGATAACAATACTTCCTTTACTTTGTAGAAGGAAGTAAAAACAATTGCAAGAATGTTCCATAGAGAAACTGTTACCACTCTGAACTCGAACCCAACGATCCGAGATAAAAAGCTCTGTGGATTCTTTTGAAAAATATTATTTTCAAAATATTTTTAACAATATTAATATCAATAAGTTGCCACAAAAACAAAACGAAAGCTACCCGAAATTACTCGTATTTAAGAAGTTTTACATATAGAATAGTGAATTTATATTTAATATATTTTTTTTTATAAACTATTCTTTATTTTTCTTCGTAATTCGGAAATGTAGTGTAATTTAAATGAAATGTAGTTTCACATTGTTTTTTCAATATAATTTAATTATTTTCATAATTTAATGTTATTTAATAACAGATACATTAGGAAATTTTTTTTTACCCTTAATTTGGAATTTTTAAAAAATATTTCTTAAAAAAAGTAAAATCGATACTAAGTTCAGTTTTCAAGTTTAGGATATACGCGGGGCGATTTCCGCTTCCTAAATTTATTGAATTGTTTTGAATTTTGTTCAAATGAGTCAAACATTTCAGGAAATCATACCCACCTTGTTACAAACAAGCATATCAAAGAACATAAATATAACGTTAGCCTATGTTAGGGCAGTGTTTATAATTTTCAAAAATTTATACCTTTTACAGATTTAAAATATAACGATTAATTCTTTTACGATCATTTTTTTAAAAGAGAGCATTCCTACATAGCAAAGAAAAAAATTAATATTTTAATTTGATTATAAGTGAAGAAGAAGGAAAGTTTTAGGCCCTACAATATTTTCAGGAATGTTCAGTAACATGTAGACACTTTTTCCAAGCTTAAAAATCTTGCAGAATTTTATGTACCACAACACATTTAAGAAGCCTACACCAATGGATGTAAGAATCGTATAATTTTATAGATATTACCTAAGGATAAAATGCATATACATGAATATAAAACAGCTATTAATACTGTTCATATTGTAATATTCACACATAAGTTTACGTCGATATTGGTTATAGGCAGAATGTATTAAGGGGGAAAAAAGAAGGTAATATTCTTGCCATAAATAGGGGGAAAATGGGCATAGGGAAGTATTTGCTGCTATCTGTTTTTTTATGTACTACCTTCATCTTACTTTTTGATACTGCAAGGGTTTATCCGCAAGTTTTTCATGTCATTATATATGGATCTTGTAAAAAAAAATAACTTCATATTATTCATAAATATGAAATTTATTACAACGCACATATACAAAATTAAAATACATTCTATAAATGTAATTAAGTTGTTTATTTATTTATTTTATTTTACATAATAAATAAGCTTCCATAAAATAATACTTCTTTATAAGAACGGAAAGCTATAAATTTTGTATTAAATAATTCAATTTTAAGGTTCCATGGTGTAATGGTTAGCACACTCTGGACTCTGAATCCAGCGATCCGAGTTCAAATCTCGGTGGGACCTTTCATTTTTAAATTTTTTTTCAAAATATTACTGCAAACCCATCCGATTACAACATTAAAATCGTTTAATACGGTTCCATGGTGTAATGGTTAGCACTCAGGACTCTGAATCCAGCGATCCAAGTTCAAATCTCGATGGGACCTTTAATTTTTTTTTTTTTTTTAAATATTACTGCAAAACCCATTAGATTGCAATATTTAAATCGTTTAACACGGTTCCATGGTGTAATGGTTAGCACTCTGGACTCTGAATCCAGCGATCCGAGTTCAAATCTCGGTGGGACCTTTAATTTTTTTCAAATTTCTTCAAAATATTACTGCTAAACTCATCTGATAACAATATTAAAATCGTTTAACACGGTTCCATGGTGTAATGGTTAGCACTCTGGACTCTGAATCCAGCGATCCGAGTTCAAATCTCGGTGGGACCTTTAATTTTTTTCAAATTTCTTCAAAATATTACTGCTAAACTCATCTGATAACAATATTAAGATCGTTTAACACGGTTCCATGGTGTAATGGTTAGCACTCTGGACTCTGAATCCAGCGATCCGAGTTCAAATCTCGGTGGGACCTTTAATTTTTTTCAAATTTCTTCAAAATATTACTGCTAAACTCATCTGATAACAATATTAAAATCGTTTAACACGGTTCCATGGTGTAACGGTTAGCACTCTGGACTCTGAATCCAGCGATCCGAGTTCAAATCTCGGTGGGACCTTTAATTTTTTTCAAATTTCTTCAAAATATTACTGCTAAACTCATCTGATAACAATATTAAAATCGTTTAACACGGTTCCATGGTGTAACGGTTAGCACTCTGGACTCTGAATCCAGCGATCCGAGTTCAAATCTCGGTGGGACCTTTAATTTTTTTCAAATTTCTTCAAAATATTACTGCTAAACTCATCTGATAACAATATTAAAATCGTTTAACACGGTTCCATGGTGTTATGGTTAGCACTCTGGACTCTGAATCCAGCGATCCGAGTTCAAATCTCGGTGGGACCTTTAATTTTTTTCAAATTTCTTCAAAATATTACTGATAAACCCATCTGATAACAATATTAAAATCGTTTAACACGGTTCCAGGTGTAATGGTTTGCACTCTGGACTCCGAATCCAGCGATCCGAGTTCAAATCTCGGTGGGACCTTTATTATATTGTAAAATTTTTATTATTTTTCCCATTAATATTTAAGATATTACTAAAAGTGAACAGGATAATAATGCTGATAACAAAATATTTACTAAAAGATTCTCTGAGTAATTTAATTTTATGCTGTAAATAAAATTAAACCCTGTTATAATTAAATGAATCGTAACTGTGACAATACTGATTATAAGCAAAAAAAAATTCATATATAAAAATAATTCATATCATGTTCAAGCAAAAAAAAGATAAGAAAACTATTGTTTTTGGTGGAATTAATCAAGAAAATAATAATATCAAATTAATTAATAAATTATTTTAATGAACTGAATTTATTTTTTAATAAAGTCTAACGGTTAATAAAAACGAACGCCACATCAGATTAACTGCTTTGAATTTTATGTATACGTAATAAAAATAGGTGTTAAAAATATTACTCTTTCAAAAAATAAAAGGATAAGGTTAAAACTAAATTCCGATGATATAGTAATGAATTTGATAGCTTTACGTTTACAGACTATCTTCACTAGTTAGAATCTGATTAAACAGTTTATTGTTAAGTAAAACTTTTATAAGTCAAAGTTAGTACAAGTAAGGATAAAGGTACCACTGAAGTAGGGAACCTGTTCTCAGATAAATTTGGTATCTAGAGGAAAAGAAATTTGGCAAACACTGGTCAACACGATCGATGATAAGCAGTGTTCTCATTCCGGTTTGAGATCTGGTATTGCAGCTCCTGTCCGGCGTAAAGATCCTCTGATCTAACTAGTGACTGTGATGAGGATAGATGGCCATAGTAGATTTTGAAGGTTTCCCCTGCGATCAAAGAGTTAATCTTATTTCTTAGTCCTTCCATCACTACAGCGTCCCTTTCACATTATCGACTTATTTTCCTTGTTACTCAGTCATTCGTTCCCAGTTATTAACAGAGTTCCATCCACAGGGTCCTTGGAATAAAATTTTTAATTGGAATTGAAAATTAAGTATTTACAGGTTGAAGCTGAAGTAAGGCACGTTAATAAATACATACAAAACTTAATAGCAAGTAAAATATAAAATTTATATTCTACACCGTTTTTCCATAATAACGATATATTAACTTGCATATTAACTTACATAATAACTTTCTACTATTCAGTTTCTAATTTTTCTTTTCAAATCCTAGAAAAACTTTTAATAATTTGGAAAACTTACTCCTAAAACTTCCCAGATAATTTCAGCATTAATTACGCTAAGTTTAATTTAAGAAATATTACATTTTTATCTCCCAACATATATTTCGAAGAATTATATTATGTATTAAACCGCTTAACATGATTCATAATGAAAAAAATATTTTATTTTTCAACACTAGCAAACGTGCAATCTCATATATATATATATATATATAATAATCATATATTAGATATATGTATCATATATTAGATATATATATATATATATATACATTTTTTTTTTTTTACGCGGAGGTTCATCATGTTGTAATAATGTTTATTTTAGCACTCTGGACTCTAAACCCAGCTATCTCAGATCAAACTTCGGTGGGACCTTAATTTTTGAAATTTTATATTACTTTAAATATAAATTGGAATTATAAATTTTATAACTCCAACAAAAAACAAGTGTAAATAATTCATAATTAAAAGGTTGGCAAGAAGGTTCCATGGTGTAACGGTTAGCACTCTGGACTCTGAATCCAGCGATCCGAGTTCAAATCTCGGTGGGACCTTTAATTTTTTTATATTTTATTTAATTTCTTCAGAATATTACTACAAAATCCTTTTGATTACAATATTGTAATTGTAATTGTATAACACGGTTCCATGGTGTAATGGTTAGCACTCTGGACTTTGAATCCAGCGATCCGAGTTCAAATCTCGGTGGAACCTATGCCTCATTTTGCAAATTATATTTTTAAATTAATTCTTGCATTAAATTATTAAATGACTTAATATAACAATAAATAACAATAATATTTTATGAATTTGTAAAAATAACTACGCAGTACTACTTTGATGGCAATATATATATAATCAAATCAAAATAATTTTAACACTTTAGAAACACGTTTTTGCGCTATAAATAACATTATTTAAAAAAATTTATTTGTAATTTACAACAAAAAATCAAAGTATTCATTAACAAGCTGTCAGGATATTTATTTCTTCTAATGTATTTATTTACAACTTATCACAATAAAACATAATAAAAAAATTTTAGATTTTATACGATCCGTAGCTTTCGATATACTCAAAAAAGTAAAACTTTTCTATTAAATAAAACCATTAAAATACATATATACCTTTATTCTTACTTTAACACAGGTTAAAAATTATGCATACTTTAACTTATTTTTAGAGGTAAGAAAATTAGGATGTCTGATGGTAAGAAACAACACATAACATATAAATAATTATAAGTTAAGATTTTAAATTTATTAAATACATTCATTTAACATTTTGCACATGAGTGCGCGCACGCACACACGCACAAACACACAGAGAGAGAGAGAGAGAGAGAGAGCGAGAGAGAGTGAGCGAGAGAGAGTGAGCGAGAGAGAGTGAGCGAGAGAGAGAGACAGACTGACAGAGAAAAAGAGTATCCCACGAGGAAACCGACATATTTGACAGGTGTATTTCTCTTAATAAAAATAATGAAAAAAATTCACCTAAATATAGGTCTGAAAACGCTTCGTTAGCGAGTTTCGGCTAGCGAAAGAGATCGCTCGGAATTCAGCTCCACCGGTGAAATGAGGTCGTACAGAAATTTTTAGGACGTTAATTGAAGCACAAAATTGATGGTTAAAACTTATAGCTTTTTACCTGAAAAATGGAATAAAATAGGTTCCAGAACTATATCTCCAGTAGTTTTCATAATATCTGAAGTAAAACTGAAAATTTGTTTGAAAACCATTTTTGTAAGTTTGCAATACAATAACTTTGTTAAATAATACAAAAATATTCAACTTTTTATTTTTACTGGTTAATTTTAGTATTATAACTTTTTGGACGTATATTAACGAAAAACAAAACAGGTGGATTAAATGATGGATGAAATAAAACAGAGCCCAGCAGAGATGCGTCCTGAAGGGCAGCCATACCAGAAGCGGATGAAGAGCTTCTACACAACCTCTCCTATTTCAAAACTTACAATCAGACAAAATAACCCAGCAATTGCGACTCCTCCGGAAAAGGGGACGCATTGCTCCCTCCTTATAGCTAGTGCCCCGTTGTGGCGTATTCCTGCTAGCCTATTAAAGAGTTAGCACCTAAAGGACTTCAGTGGACGGTCTGAAGGGGAATTACGTCGGGAGGACAGGCTTTATAAGCCTAGCCTTCCGCGGTCGGCCCATGAAATGGGTTCGATAACGCTGGTTGAACAACGGATTGGAATGCAATTAAATCCGTCTTAAATTCACTAAAATAATAATAGACAAAAATTGAAAAATTAGATCCGAGATTAAAAATTAACCCTTTAAAAAAAACAAGCCCGATTAGAAAGATCCAGCAGCAAGGGACTCTGTCCAGGTTCTGCGATGGAGTGGGGAGTGGTGGACTCCTGCCAACTTTGCATTCCATTCCATGAAATAAACCTTGCCGGAAATCGAGCCCAAACTCACCCAATCTGGAAGCCACCATGCTAATAACTATTAGACTATCAAAAATCCATTACATATTATGTACAAAATGTATAAATTATGTTAACATAACTTTTTCATTTCTTTTTATTAATTCTACATGCAACTCTTTGGACAATTCCATCTTCGACACTATGCAAAAAATGAAATCAAAACATATCCGGTCGAGTATTTTTAATGATTTATTTAATATTTATACTGATCAGTGTTCACGCATATAATTACGGGTTTTCAAAGCAGAAATTTGTCCCAAATCAATTTTCAAAATTAGTGATAATTCTGGTTTTTACAAAAAAACATTATTTAGGAGCAATTATGACTTCACCTACAAGGAATTCTCTGGACAATTTCATCTTTAACTCTATGAAAAAAAAATGAAAATGATCGAATGAAAGTTTCAGCTTGATGGGATGTGTTCTGATTTCTTTTATTGTATAGAGCTGAAGATGGAATTGTCCATAGAGTTTCATACAGAATTAATATAAAGGTATGAATTGAAATGGAAAAAAAAACTTTAGGCAGTAGGCAAATTATCAAATGAAATTTATTCCACAAAGAAGTACGGACCATAAAGTCATATTTGCTCCTAAATAATTTTTTTTTGTAAAAAAATAGAATACTAATTTTGAAAATAAATTCGGAGACAAATTTATCTTTTGAAAAAGTGTGGTTGTATGCGTGAACATGTTGAATATAAATATTTAAAAATACCTAACGGGATTTTCCAAACTACTACATCAGTCTCATTGAAATTTATATACGCATGTTAAAATTTAATGTAAATTGGTTGAGTCGTTCTTGACCGGTTAGTATCTGCTGATCTCGTTTGTGCCACTTCTGAAGTCTGAATATTTTTAGAATAGTGGGGAAAAAACAAGAATCCTAATCGAAAAACTGTTTTACGTATAAGATTACATTTTTATTCAGCATTTTTAAACACAATCATTCATAAACAAATCGTTCTTATTTAATAAAATTAATTTTAAGATACGGAAGATGTCGAAAAACCCAATTTTAAAGATTATATAGTTAGCGTCGCCGCCTTACTGTCATGTTGTCATACTGGCCAGAAGGGAGCGCTAGCGACACCCCCCTCTATATTAATTTTTAACAAAAGTAAAGAGAAAATCTTAGGAAAAATTATGTTTAAATAACGGTAAAATAATAAACGGTCGATACAGATTATATAAATTTAATAGTTTTTTTTTTTACAAAACCCTTCTTTAAAATCTTACAAAATAATATATCAAATACACGATTTTTAAATGTCCAGACCTTTTTTGTTACAGAAACGCATTTTAGAATTTTCCATGCAATTTATTAACGTTGGAAATTTCAACGCACATCAATTTGCTTGCAGCGCATTGGAAAAAATAAATAAAATTCAAATAAACAGTTAAAAGTGGATTTTTTTAGAGAAATATGAATTAAAAGATTATATCTGTAATATATATTTTGTGAAATCACTTTAAGAAAAAATATTAAATTCTTGTATACGATCAATATCTTTTGACAATAGTAACACGACTGCTAGACTTTGTAGCAGGTACTATAGACAGACACTTTCATAATTCTACCGACAAGAATAAAATTAAATTCGTAATTTAATAAGATTTTAAGTTTAGTTTAATATTTATTAATGCAAAAAAAAGTTACATAAAATCTGAATAAACATTGACGAATTCAGTGAATATGCTACTAGTTAATAATTCATATCCCAACCATTTAAATAAATTAAATGAGAAAAAAAAACAATATGATAAATTAACATGAGATCACGTCAGCTAAAAAATATTTTAAATATATATATATATATATATATATATATATAATTTAAAATGAAATCGTGTAATGTTAGCACATTTTCATATCAAATCACTGGGTTGTAACATAGATAAAAAATATTTTTATGCGCCGGGCTGTATTAACTACATATTAATTTGAGGTTTGCCAACTTTGCCAACCTAGAAACGAATCTAAATACCCGGTCCGCCACCGTGACAAATCGACTGCAGGCCATTAAGCCTAAAGGGGATGCGAGTAAGGCAGTGTTTTTCACTGTACAATTATCGATGTGGTGGTAACGGAATTAGCCCATCCGGCGCGGGCGTCATCATGCGTATTCAGCACATTTCGGTAAGCCGATGGGGGTCGTTAACGCGTATGAAATGGTGATGAGGCATAGACCACCGGCATACACTTCCCAATTTTTACTCCTTTTAACTGCAGTATATTTTTTCTCGAAACATTACAAAAATCCAATATCTGTTACACGGTTATAAAAAATTGATACTCATATTTTAAAATTAGACCTACACATTAAAATAAAAAATACCTCTCTAATTTTTAAAACTTAAATTATACCAAACAGATTTACAAGTCGAAACAACCTTAAAGTTCATCAAAAGAGAAGCATTATTATATAATTTATGTATAAAATCTTCTTATTAAAAGTTTTATTAAAATTTGATTTGAACTCATTACTAACCGTTCTCAATATTTAAATTAGGTTTTTTCGAATCAGAAATGTTATTTATTATAGACACGTTTCAGATATCATCAGTAAGTAAATATACTTGCACAGCAAAGAACATAAAAATTTAAAAGGTGTCTATGCTAATGCCATTTAACGCGCGAACTAATATGAACCAATAATTAACCCAAAAATGGCTTCGGTATTCGCAAGTAACCCACCGGGTTGAGATAACGGTGACCGCGTCATCGTAAATCAGTTGATTTCGAAGACAAGAGTTTTAAGTTTCAATCTTAGTAAAGGCGGTTAATTTTATACGGATTTGAATACTAGATAGTGGATACTGGTGTTCTTCGGCGGTTTTTTTTTGGGTTTTTTCACCCTACATCCCCGAGCCGGACATCCAAATAAGTATACTCGACTCGGGGACGTATCCTTTCCGGATCTTTTAATTACCAGCCTCTAATCTCCGACGGAAGAAACCAGGCCCGGCTATGCCGTTCCCAGCTGCCCCCCCCCCCACCCCCCGCCGGAGATCGGGTCTCGGTCTTTCCTATTGCCAGGCTCAAAGCCGACGGCGCAGAAGCCGAAGCCGCCAAAGCTTATCCGGGAACCCACACCGCCGGCCGGGTCTCGGTTTTTACATTCATTCACATCTAACGGACCCCAGGAGTCCCCGCTCCATCACGAGAACCCACACACCAGGGCATGTGAGCCCTCAGGAATGAGGCTGTCCGCCCAGCCCTGCTATAAACTAAAACCCTCAGTATTCCTTTCCTTGTATCATCTTCTTTTATTCGGAGGACTGCTGTTGCAAATACAGAAAAATTTTGCCAGTTTCCGAACATAGCCAAGAGCCACTCCGAGAGTTGCTCCAGTCGGGTATGCATCAGTCCTGAATTTATACGATATTCCTCTCATCGTCTGCACACGAAAATAGTGTGTTCGGCATCATCAACCGCATTGCAGTAACAGCAGATGGGTGACTCTCTCCTGCAAAACCTATGCAGGTATTGTTCAAACGCACCACGTCCCGACATGAGTTGCGTTGTGTGGTAATCTAATTCGCCATGAGAACGATCAAGCCAAGCATCCAGGTCCGGGATAATTCTTCTGGTTCATGTGGTCACTACTGAACCCACCCATGCCACCGTCCATTGTTCCCGTATTATAGAATTGGTCTTTGGCTACATCGGACGCCCTTAGTTTTCGTCTTTTAATCTGTAATTCTATCGGGGGCAGCGAAGAAAGTACGCACAGTGCATCATCCGATAACGTTCGGTACCCAGTTAACCGCATTGGTCTATACCGGGGCGGCGTACAACAGAGACGACGTTATCACCAGGTGATAAGAGATCTCGCAAGGCACGGATTGTTGTTTCCACTCTGTCGCAGATCATGGCCACATGACTGGAGTATTTGAGGTGTTAATCCAGTAACACCCCTAGATATTTAGCACTTTCCACCTCGACAATTGCCTCTCCTCTCAGGCGCAGATTTAATCTTCTGAGTATCCTCCTACCAGTGAAGAGGATACTCTTGAAGGCGTGACTTGGAAGGAAGACTTTGGAAGGAGAGACTTCCAAACGGTTGTTGACGAGCCATTCATTAACTAATTGTAAAGTAACATTCCCCTTGTCATCCATTTCATCTAATGTACTGGCCTCTACTAGCAGCGAGATGTCGTCCGCGTATCCTACAACATTCACCCCCGGCGGTAATTGAAGTCGGAAAATTTCATCATAGAAGATGTTCCAAAGTAGTAGCCGAGTAAAGACCCCTGCGGGACTCCACCGAAGATCTGATCACTTAACACACCATCCACCGTATTAATTTTAGTCCGTCTCTCGGATAGATAGCTGGATACTTGCGTCACTATGTACTCGCTTATATTCATTCTTTGATGTGCCCACAATATAGCTAACCAAGGTACCCAACCGAAAGCATTCCTTACATCCAGGAGTATCATTAGTGGGATACGCCTGGTTCTCCAAGTCCCACCCCTCACCGCAGCAGTCCATGAAACGACTTCGTTGACGGCGTTAATAGTTGACGCCCCCGCCTAAAACCAAACTGATTCTCATGGAGGGGGTTGTTGTTTTCCAGATCCTCAATTAGTCTATTAGCGATGAGCCACTCCACAACTTTGCCCATATTATTAATGCGACTTATAGGGCGATATTCGAGAGCCACTGAAACTGACTGTTGTTTGGGCAAGAAAACAGTTCTTAATTCTTTCCAGAAAGCAGGAAAAAATCAATGCTGGATCCCATAGCTCGCAATATCTGTCATCTTAGTTTAACTGTTTCCCTTGCTGCTCGGTATTGTGTAATAGCCGTGTTCAGGTCTCGATCAGCTCCGTATGTTCTCGTTCTATTAGTCTCTGCACGCGCCTCTTCATGGATTGCAGAACCCTGCGTTGATCCTGCAATATCGCAGGACCACCAGTAGACAGGGTGATGTCTGGTAGCTCTTTCGGGGAGGCTGTTCAGCTCAGTAATCATGATCTGTTGCAATGTAAAAAGAAAAAGTAAAGAGTTATATGTCAGCTATCTCTCGTGAACCTTTTGATGAGTCACCATAGACTTGCCCAGATTTTGTCTAAATGTTATGAGGGCATGGCCCAGCCTATAAGTGAGATCCCACAATGTAGGGGTAGTCTCTTCTTCCTCGGAGGAACCGGCTCTAACTCGTTTAGTCCTTTTGAGATCCGCTGCCTTCCATCCTTTCTTCTTTGGGGGGCCAGAAGGGCCGGAAACATTTAATTCCATCCCCTCTTCCAAAGGGAAGGAATTAAAAAATCACCAGTAATTTTATCGAACTCTCAGCTCAATTCCAAGTCCGTAGATACCCACTCGGTCGGGGGTGGTGGTGGGGGTTTGGGTAGGAGGGACTGGAATTTTTTTGAGGGGGGTCGGAAAATGTATGATCCCGAATCTGTCCTCAGAAAAATTCGGGTGACGGGGGGATCGAATATGTATCAGACCGAAAGTGCTTCCAAAAAAAAATTGGGAGGGGGGTCTATGGAAGGTATTGGTCTCGGATCGGATCGGATAGATCCGAGAGAATTTTGAGAAATATTGCTCAGGGAAGGAGTTATTTGGAAAGGAAAATCCCCTTTATAAGTGCCTCAAACACTTAGAAAAAAACTCTATTAGTATAACTTATTTTGTCGATAATTATTCTATGTTGTTGTTTACTACAACAGCCGTGACGTCATAAACTTGTGGTTATTTGTCTATTGACAACTTATTTTCACTAGCCTTAACTGCCAATTTAGCATTGGCTCTTATGGAGAAAAAGTTACGACAGAAAAAAACGTAATTACAGTACAGTCCGGTCACCAAAATTCATAAAATTTAACACAATTGTCAGTTTTCCTTACCTCGAAATGAGTCACTACTTGTCCAATAAAAAATCCGCAAAAAATCATACCAAAAACGCATAAAACGCCTCTGCGTTTAGAAATACACGTCCACTCAGGTTGAGTATCCACACTCGACTGTTCTTCGGTGGTTTGGTTTCAATTAACCACACATCAATGGTCGACCTGAAGTGTGGTACCTTACGGTGATCGCGGAGGCTAAACAGAAAAAGAGAGATATTGGCAAGAATGGCCAACTTATATTAGTCATATGAGGGAAGATCAAAAGGCAAAAGAAAAGTTTTATTTCCCTCCCGATCACATGTCTCACCATCACGAACTCTTCTATTAGAAATTATAAGTGGAAGTGAATTGTTACGTCGTTAGCTATTTGTAGTGGTGTTAAAAAATCAATTTAAAGTGAGTTTCTAATTGCATCAAGGAAAAAATGCGAGATCGATACGTTTTCTCATTCAGAAGGAATGAAATCAACAAGGATAATTCGTAGTATTCATCATCAGTACGAAGAACGTTGTATGAGTGGAAGCAACATTTATGAATGAATTGATCGCTTTAAAAAAACTTTACTTTTACATTGTTCATTATAGACCTTTTACTAGAAAGAATAATGGCAATATCGAAGTGGTGCAATAATCAACGAATTGATGTAGCAAATGAGTTGAATATAAATCAAGGCATTTTCAATTACACAAGTTTCCATTTTTCGAAATGTTTTCTCTGAGTACCACATCAATCGACAGGTAACCACAAAGACAATCGTTTGAAAATTAACAAGAGGTTATTGAAATTTATGAAGGTGAAGGAGACACATTTGTAAAATGAACAATAACCTTTCATGAGTCGTCCACAGCTTTCAACCCGAGAGTAAGGAATAAATTTAGTTTGGAAAAACCTTTCATCACTTACGATAAAAAATTCATAACACATAGGAAAGTTCACGACGATTATATTCTGGGACATGAAAGGTCAAGTTTTTATTCACTTCACATCTGAAGGTGAAAGGTAAATAGTAAAAAACTACTATTATGAACTACTCCAATCACTGAAGGAAAATATCAAGTCCAAAATGGGTGTTAAATTCTCAAAAGGTGTATCGATCTTATAGTCACAAAATAATCCTTTACCTTCGAGATCTCGCCTCGGTTTTTTTATCGATCCCTGTTCAGTGTTCTGGCCTGATCCAAGCAATTTTTATACTTTTGGCCGACAGAAAGAAAAAAGGGAATCATTTTTGTTCTGATAAATAGATCACGGAAGCGGTGCAAAATCTTGTTATCAACCAACCAACACACTAATTCCAATATGGAATTTTAAAGAATGTTAAAAAGATTAACTAAGTGCACGGAGATAGAAGAGGATTATGTTTTAAAAATATGCATACTTCATCTACGTAGTACAAATTAAAATAATCGTTTTAATATTTTGATCTATCCTCGTATTCAGGCAAAAGAGGACATAAGCAATTTCCGGTTGCCTTCTTCACAAAAGTTAAGCGTAACGTTTGTGAAGATTATATCTGGTTCTACATGTTACATCTACATTCTGTTCATCAAAAGGACTGGCTGTATAGTGAACATCATTGAACATAAAGAAAGTAACAAACACTGATTGGTAATCTCAATTTACGTATAAAAGGCTACATCAAATATTGAAAAACTTAAAAATTTACCAAAATTTTTATTAAACACTTAATTACATTTTTAGGATATACAATAATATAGTAAAATTCAAATAATCAAACATCCAACGATTCGGAACACCTGCTAATCCGGTAAACATGACCAACGCCAATCTTCCTAACAATATATATCACTATTGAAAAGCTGTTTCATGCCGACAATATTTATTGGAAAAATGGACAATAAACCATATTAAATCAAAGAGTGTAACCCCACCGCGTTGGTCTAGTGGTGAACGCGTCTTCCCAAATCAGCTGACTTGGAAGTCGAGAGTTCCAGCGTTCAAGTCCTAGTAAAGGCAGTTACTTTTATACGGATTTGAATACTAGATCATGGATACCGAGGTGCTTTGATGGTTGGGTTTCAATTAACCACACATCTCAGTAATGGTCGAACTGAGATTGGCCAAGTCTTCACTTCATTTACCCTCATACATATCATCCTCATTCATCCTTTGAAGTAATGCCTGAACGGTAATTCCCGGAGGCTAAACAGGAAAAAATAAGTTGGAAGACTTATACGATTGAAAATGCTGAGCTTTGATTTATATTCAACTCATTTGCAACATCAATTCGTCGATTATTGCAAATCATTTGTTTAACCACTTAGATATTACCATTATTCTTTAAATTAGAAGGCCTACTTTTACATTGTTCATCAGAGGAAAAAATTCAAGGTAGAATGTATTGATCTCTCTACATTGTTGCACTAGGCAGAGAGTGCAACAATCTCTAGTGTTAAAATTAATATATCTTGGCGTTAAAGACGTTGACGGTGTATATAGTTATTCAATTTTCCGACTATACAACGGCAGAAATGAATTTTTTCTGTTCTTTTAAATAAAAACAAAACGAATCTTAGAAGCGTATGTACATTCGAAATCTACATAAAAGTATTTATTTTAAAAGCCAAAGCTGTGCGTCATCAGCTGAGTTAGGTAATTTAATATTACTAACATACAAAAGTATTTATTTTATCAAAAAATTATCGTAACACTAATATTAATTAAGACTATTTTCAAAATTACAATCGTTATTTTATTACAACACAATTATAATATAACAATCCAGCATACTGGTAATGTTACTTTTGGCTCAAAACAATATAATTATAATGCAGTGAAGTTGGCACACTGATTGCGGTAACAAAGGAAATTGGCTGATGTTTTATAATTGTTTCATATACTGTATTTTACAGAATTTCATTAAATACTGCAGGCTTATAAATAATGATGATTTAGTTATATTTTAAAGGATACATTTAATAAAGTTAAACAGGTTTTTCTTATTTTCTAACGCTGTTTTATTGTCGTGTTGCTTTATTAAATCGGTCAACTAGAAAAATATTTTATCGTTATTTATTTATTTTGGTTATATATTCCATTAATCATTCCTTAAACAGTATTTCTTTCTCTTTAGGTATACCTTACTTTCTCTAGAAGTGATTTAAATTTTAGAATTTTACTACAAGTTTGTTTTGGTATTTCCATCTAGAAATTATACACGACAGGTTTATTTGTGTTGTTAAGCAGTATATTTTATTACTAATACAATTCGGATTTCATCTCGGTCGAGACCTTTTACCAATATACTGGATTATTATAACTAAATTATAATAAATCATATATATATAAATTTATTATAACTAAATCATCAATATTTATAAGCCTACAGTATTTACTGAAATTCTGTAAAATACAGTATATGAAACAATTATAAAACATCAGCTAATTTCCTTTGTTACAGCCATCTGTGCAAACTTGAGGTGAAAAATTCATTAAGCCTTATTATTTTATACTTAATTTAGTAATAATATTATTATTAAATTAACATTATTTATTATTAAATTATTATTTAATTATTTAACATTATTATTTACTTAATAATAATTTATGAGATATAAAAATGCAGTCTCAAATATTCTTATCTGATAGCGTGATTGGATTTTTGCCGGTGGTCACAAGCGATAGAAAACGATATACATACGTACACACAATCAAGTTTGCATCGAACCTGGATGCGTCACAGAGAATCAGGAAAAAGTATAAACA
The DNA here is from genome assembly GCF_047948215.1 of Lycorma delicatula. Lineage (NCBI taxonomy): Eukaryota > Metazoa > Arthropoda > Insecta > Hemiptera > Fulgoridae > Lycorma > Lycorma delicatula. Next base: position 52,728,382 of record NC_134460.1, on the reverse strand, counting down.
TAAAATAGGTAAAATACCAACTTTCCTATTTATAAATTTTTAATATAACCTCTACCACGAAGGAACCAATCAGAGCATCTTTTGTTCTACAATTTGTTTTTTCTTTTTTTATAGATTTTATAAAAAAAAACAATTTATAATGTAAATTAAATCGTAAACCAAACAAACTAAATTTGACAGAACACTTAACACATTAGACTAAATGTAGTGGCTATCACGTTAAAATTATGTGACTAAAATTTTCTAATAATTTTATAGTTTAAAATTGATTTTTTTCAACAAGTAATCTGAATTGAAAACTATTATTACGCATTTAATTATTAATTTATTTAATTTTATCAAAAGAACAAGAACTTAATCTTGTTATCAAAAGAACCGGTAAAAACTTAATATTTTATATCTGTAATAAGGTCTGAATTTATTATTTCCACCTAGAGGTCTCATTAAAAAAGAGTAAAAAAGGAAAAAAAAAAATATATATATATGCAGAGCGATTCCAAATTGCATGGTAATCTCTCGGGAGATGATTCTATAGTCAAAAATAAAAAAAGTACCCATAAACATGGGTCAAAAAACGGTTCGTTAGCGAGTTTCGGTTCACAAAACATTTAGCCCTGCTTTCTGCTCCTTCAATGAAATTGAACCGTATTAAAATTCTTGAGATGAAAATCGATAGCAAAAATTTAGTGCTTATTATATGTTTTTTAATCTAAGGAATTGAATAAAAGTTGTCCCAGATTTCCATCTCCCTTAGGTTTTTAGAAAAATGGAGAAAAACACGAAACAGTTTTATGGGAAAATACACTTTTTTAATTTTCAAATAAAATAACTTTGTTAATTACAAATTTTTATTTGTTTATTAGTAAATTCTTTTATCAACATTTTAAATGTAATTCTTAAAAAAATTATGTAAATAACGTCTTATCACTTTCTATAAAAGTAAGGAAATTCAAATTTTAAATGGCTAAATATTAACAACGATGAAGAATTAAGAATTATCTATTTGTATAATTTTAACGGAAAAATTCTTATTGATAAAAATACATTTTTTAACTATATGTGGTAAAAAGACATTTAAAAAAATCAAATCCGACCTTCGTGGCTGAGTAAATAGCTCTCGGCATTTCGGATCCCGGGTTCAAATCTCGGACAGGTATGGATTCCCTTCATACATTATAAATTTCTACCGGGCTAATAACCGGGTTGATGCCCCCTCTTTCATAACAAAATAAAAACCGCCTGAATCGTCAGTTAAGATGATGAAGTAATGGCAAGGTTATAATGCATTTACATTAATATTATTAAGCTAGCTGTAGAATACATTTGCAAATAAAACTAACCCAGCACTTGTTTTTGCCGACAGGATACGTTAAAGTTGATCGAGCATAATTAATCATATCACCCTCTTGTGTACTGTTGGCTGTAAAAATAACAAGTTCATGAGGTGGAATCTTTGTATCACGAAATTGTTTTTTATAATGATTTTTAATACTACTTAGAAGAAATATATTTTTATAAATATTTTATATAAATATACAAAATAAGAAAAAAAATTTTTAACATAACATGGTAAATGATATCTCACTTAATATATTATAAAAACAATAATAATTCTTATAATATTACATTTTAATTAAATGTATTAATTAAAACGTTAAAATAGTGTACATTATATAAGTGTTGCAGTATAATGAAAAGTAGCTTGTAAATAAATATACAATGAAGGAGAATAAAAGACCTTGCTTAATGCATTGTTTCTGTTTATATGTAAAACACATACGTTACTTACATACACAAAAGTAGAATAAAAGAAAAGGCCACGAAAACTCACCTGTAACAAAAAAAAAAATTATAATTTAATAAATATTATCAAATCAAATTAATTAAAAATTTAAATATTAAATTACAACTACTTACAGAAAAAAAGTGAAAATTTTTAATTGTAAAATATAAAATTATTTTTGATAAAACAAAAAGCAGACGTAACAGTTGAAAGAAAAATGCAAAATAGAACGTCCCCGGGTGGGCTTGAACCACCAACCTTTCGGTTAACAGCCGAACGCGCTAACCGTTTGCGCCACGGAGACTTGTTTTATCATGTAAATTATAATTTATTTCAATATTTTTAATTACTATTAATTATAAAATTTTGTTTATGATTTATAGAAAATGCAAAATATATCGTCCCCGGGTGGGCTTGAACCACCAACCTTTCGGTTAACAGCCGAACGCGCTAACCGTTTGCGCCACGGAGACTTGTTTTATCATGTAAATTATAATTTATTTCAATATTTTTAATTACTATTAATTATAAAATTTTGTTTACGATTTATAGAAAATGCAAAATATATCGTCCCCGGGTGGGCTTGAACCACCAACCTTTCGGTTAACAGCCGAACGCGCTAACCGTTTGCGCCACGGAGACTTGTTTTATCATGTAAATTATAATTTATTTCAATATTTTTAATTACTATTAATTATAAAATTTTGTTTATGATTTATAGAAAATGCAAAATATATCGTCCCCGGGTGGGCTTGAACCACCAACCTTTCGGTTAACAGCCGAACGCGCTAACCGTTTGCGCCACGGAGACTTGTTTTATCGTGTAAATTATTATTTATTTCAATATTTTTAATTACAGTTAATTATAAAATTGTGTACGAGTAAATGCAAAGGAATTATTTTTACTGGTAAATATATCGGTTGCAACATGGAAGTAATACACTATGACGGATGAATATCTACGTAAATGAATAGTTTTTTTTATTTTATTAAAGCAGGTAAAATATGTTTTTTATTAAATAAATTTTCCATTAATTATTAAATTATTATTTTTTTGCCTTCAGATTTCCTTTGTACCAGGCCACTCTGATGATGGTCGCTTAAGAATTCAAACACCATCTAGTAGGCATCTAGTAAGAAACTTTTTTATCTGTTCTCAAATATATTCTAGATTGTTACATTTATTCCAATAGCCAACAAATACCTCTTTACATACAAATTAATATTTTAAATAGTTCATTATAAAATATAATACATATATTTACAAATAACGTCAATCTTTATTGTGGAACTATATTCTTTGTTCTCATACTAGTACATGATTATTTTTTTTACCTTCCAAGCTTGGTAAAGTAGATTTAAAAATGATATCAGTTTTTAAAACTCATAGGTCGTTATTTGTCTCTTCTTTAATGTAAAAATGAAACAAAACGGTCATAAAAAATAGCTGAATTATACTTTGCTAAAAATTTGATAATTAATAAAATCATTAAAATGATTGCTATGTAAGGAAGCTTTTACGTAATTTAGCGTTTTAATGTTTTTTTCTGTTGTTATTGTTGTCGAACAATAGAAAAACTAGAAAAATAAGAATTAAAGTCAAAAGAAAAAAGTGCCTTCCGATTGGTAAATTTTTGTGATTGGTTGAAATTTAGTGCGTTTTGATTGATCAGGTTCTTTCCGGGCTGCGATAGGTTACTAAATGAGCAACTGTGATTCGGTATGAAGGTGTTTCTTGTTCCATTCATCACCGAGTAAAATCTACTGTCGCATACAGGATACATAGCTTTCGTAAATACAGGTTATAAAACCAACACCTTCATTCTGTTGTGTGTAGTGAATAACTGTATAATAAATATTACTCTCAGAGAAATCAACTCTGATTAATGCCAAAGATTAATTTCATTTATCATAAATTTAAGAAACACTGTGACATATAGTAAAACATCACAAATTAATGCACCCTTTTTGTAAGAAATTATAAATTTTATTTATTTTTTTTATGTTATGTAATGCCAGGTTACATAGTATCATCACAGTGACATAAAGTCAACAGTACTCTGCAGAGATGCCAAGACATCTGTGCGCAGTCTGGCATGTAAATGTAAATGTATCGGTAATTGTGTAGACTTGAGCAGACTCAGTTCTGCCATTCCTCAAATGAACCACCAAAGAACACCGGTATCCACAGTCTAGCATTCAACAAATCCATGTAAAAGCAACTACCTTTACAAGGACTCGAATCTTAGAACTCCAGACTTCGTGATTTTTCTGGGTGATTTATCACATTATTAAGAGTACATATAATCAGCCGGCGGGCGGGGAGGCAAGCTAGAGTAAAAGACACTCCTCTGGCGCGAGTCAAACTTGATTGTAGATCCGTTCCAGAGGAGTAGGTGGGAATATAAATAAAAAAAATTAAAAAAAAGTATATATAATGTACCATACTTTAACGGGGAAAAAAATAATTTCAGTAAAATAAAAAAACGATATCATTTTTCAATATAAAATAAAACAAATTTGCGTTAGCTATATAACTTGAATCACGTACAATATTGTATAAAATGGAGGTCCACATGACACAAACAACGTGGCACGCGGGAATATACATTATAACAATAATATATTATTATTATTTAATGTTACAATAAATTCACTGGATATTCTTATAAATAAATATTGCAATATGATAATAGACAACAAATAAATAAATATATTTATAGGTTTTTTTTATAAAATCCGTTTCAAGAATTCAGGAGATGGTGCCACACATCGAAATAAATAAAAAACTTTATATCAACTTTTATTACTTTATATTCCTCAGGAATGAGGAATACATTTCGTATACTACTAAAGTATCTAGCGGTTTACTTGCATAAGAATAATGAACCTGATATCTCAATCTATTCAAAAATGTCGGCAATATTAACTTTTTAATTATTAATCATTGCAACCGCTAGTTAATTTAAAAATTATGTTATTACAAAAAAATATTAAACATTTTATGAAAAAGAAAATGACCATCTTATTTATTCATAATCATTCATAAGCAACAAGTTATGGAAAAATTCTTTAAATGAGTCTCAAAATTAAAAACCAGTTATCAATTCCTCCCGAATAAAATGAAATAACTCCACGTGATCTCAACTGGAATAATTTTACTGACGTTATGATGCAATAAATTTTAATAATTTAGTAATATTGAATAAATTACAATAAAATAAAATATTATTGAAATTTTGAAAATATTAGTCCTTAGAAGTAAAACCATGTCAACTGTTTTAAAAAAAGAATTTGGAAATTAGAAAACAAATTCTGAAAATGTGTGTATAAAATTTAGGTGTTTTATGGTAATCAGCATCCAAAAAAGGAAAAAAATAATAAAAAATTGTTATTATTCAATTTTTGAATAGTATATTCCTTTAAAATATTGATTAGTAGATTCCGCTACCTATACATATGCAATCCATCTTCCAAGCATTTGCAATTTTGAATATTTTTTCCCATGATTTTTTTTGGGGGGAATTTTATAAATGAATAAAATAATACTATAACAATCATCCTACACAAAAATAGGGCTTAAAATGCGATTATAACGTCAGCAGAAATTTTTAAAAAGAAAAGATAACAAATTTATTAAGTGACTGAGAAAAAGATAAAAAAATATTGAGCAAGATTTAATTGGAATTTATAAAACAGAGGTAAATGAAGATGGAAAATATATTTTAATTATTAAGGGTGAAAGATAAACACATTAGTAAAAAAAAAAAAAAAAATTTGAGAATTTAATCACATCATGTAAACGATAGACAAAAAAAAAAGAAGTAGAATTTCAAAACGTAAGGTTCCACCGAGATTTGAACTCGGATCGCTGGATTCAAAGTCCAGAGTGCTAACCATTACACCATGGAACCAACTTATTTGTAATTTTACATAGTATTAACATCAATTTTTATACTAATTTTTCTATAGAAATAAAATTGTTTAAATTGTAAGTTCCAATGAGATTTAAAACGGATGGGTGGATTTAAAGTTCAGAGTATTAGCATTACACCACGGAACCTGCTCGCAAGCACGAATAATTCTGATCTGTCTTCATATCGCTCTTCTAGCTGCTCGAATAAAAATAAATAATATTTTCAAAATAATATAATAGGTCCCACCGAGATTTGAACTCGGATCGCTGGATTCAGAGTCCAGAGTGCTAACCATTACACCATGGAACCTTCGCGTAAGAACGTATTATTTTGGACTGTTTTATATCGCTCTTCTGACAATTCCATCAAAAAATAAAATATTCACAAGTTATGAACCCTTAAATATTTGAAACTCAATCTCCGTATTCAATGTCCATACAGGTAATCTTAACCATATTGTAAGTGTATCTTAATAAAAGTTTCACTTTTTTTTTTCAGGTGATGTGGTTACTGATTACAAAATAACAGTTCCAACTCGATTTAAATTCTGATCAATGGATTACGCAACCGTTACATATGCAATCATATTGCAAGCATTTGTAATTTTGAATATTTTTTCATGTTTTTTTTTGTGGGGGGGGGAAATTTTATAAATGAATAAAATAAAACTGTAAAAATCATCCTCATAAGAAAATATACAACCGATGAAAGCAATAGAGAAAGCAAACGGTAGCTGATCATTGGTACACATTTTCACAGGAATATTTGCATTGATGGCTCCAACATTAAATATTAATATTATTATATTTAGATAATACATCTATCAATCTTTGATTCTATCTGAATATTATATTGTACAGATCACAATAAAATATTTATTGATCGATAAATTCTGGTAAAGCCAACAAGGCTTGGAACTGAAGCGGTACTGGGGACAAGGTTTGCGATAAGATTCCCTACGGACAATCAGGAACATTCGTTTAGTAATTGTTCTTGATAGAAGTGACAAGAATAATGTGAATTTGCGAATTTTATATTTCAGTACAGGGAATTCATAGCTTTTAAGCGCAGTGTGTAAAATGTATAAGTCGCGTTTAAAATTCAGTAATTTCAAAGAAACACTTCTGTTGAGCATAATATTCCTTGTACGTTCTTCAAAGGTAAATGTGCGTTCAGGTAACCAAATAACGTTTATAGAACAACCTCTGCAGTATAAACGGTTAAAAATTCCATTAATGTTGAAATATTGGGATGCAATACACCAAACGTTGAAGAATTTCGTTTACATCGTAATAAGAAAACAATGGGAGAATGAAATAATTAGGAAATCAAAGCCAGTTTGGCATAAATAAGAAGCGCTGATATAAGAAAAGAAGCCTTTCATATAAAATATAAAACAGGGAATTTCAAAGGTAAATTTAAAAATATTTATGTAACTAGCAGAAAGAATAAAATAATTAAACATCGCACACAAATCGATTCAAATAAATGATTACCCAAAAAAATATGAAAAAAAATTCTAAATGATAGGTTCCACCGAGATTTGAACTCGGATCGCTGGATTCAAAGTCCAGAGTGCTAACCATTACACCATGGAACCGGGTTACAAAATTACAATATTGTAATCTGATTCATTTTGCATTATTCAGAAGAAATTAATAAAATTTTTAAAAATTAAAGGTCCCACCGAGATTTGAACTCGGATCGCTGGATTCAGAGTCCAGAGTGCTAACCATTACACCATGGAACCTTATATGAAAACCTTAAACAATTATGATATTTGAATCGTTAAAATACTGATAAGACTGATTTACATTTTAATTAAATTACATTAATGTAGTTTTTTTATTAATATTTTATCTCAACATATTATAAATATTTCTTTGTTATTACTCAAATTTATAAATATTAATTCACATCAATTTTTAATATTGGACTGCACCTAAATACCGCAATTTTGAAAATTATAACACATCATTAATGAGATAATTAAAACCGTGATACATATAACTTGTAGCTGCAAAATTTAACCTTAATGTTTTATTTGGAGGAGAGAAATTTTCATCGGATGAGGAAGTTATGCCATACGTAAACGCCTATTTCGTGGAGAAAGACGCCAGCTGCTTTCTTGGAATCGTTAAAGAGGTTAAAGAATCGCTGGAAAAAGTGTATCGACTTGAAAGGAGACTTTGTTGAAAAATAAAACTATATTTGACAGAAAAAATACGTCTTTATATGTTAGGCTCAAAACTTTTCAGACAACCCTCATAAAACAATGATTTTGTCTTTTATTAAAACCTCACAAAAATAGGCATTAAGTATTAAGTACGGATATATTGGTGGCCAACATTTAATGACAACATGTTAATTAAGATTAGCTTAAAATTAAATCCAGTAAGTCGGTGTGATTCATGAAATTTTTAGTTACAAATTCGTAATTGATGTGGTATGCTGTTAACTAATGACATAAAATTAGGAAATTCACGGGATTGACTTTACGTCATTACAAAACAAGTGTTTAAATATTTAGACGTTAAGTTCTGTGCAATGCGTAGGGTTTGGACGTCTGGATATGTTCATTAATCTCCTCATTTTTACTACATGGTAAACAATTAGATAAATGAAGGATTTTGAATCGATACATATGTTTAGAAAAATATTAATGGGCGGTGACTATCCGTTTAACAGCGGTATAAGTCCTTGGGAATAACATTTCGTTTTGTGTGTTAAAATTAAAGATCTTTCCATACGTATTATCTCATTTCATAGACTACTTAAACTTTCATCATTAATATCTTATGTTCTTACTATTTAGTTGATTAAAGTGATACCGGCTGAACTCTGTCTAAACGGGAAATAAATCAAATTTTCTAAAGAAAATAATCGCTAGTCGTGTAATTTTTTATTAAAAATATGAAAAGGAATCCACGGAAAAACTAGTTTCGGACCAAAAGCGTCAAATTATCGGTATATTCTTACATACATTTTCATGAACTTTATTAAGTTCACGTGTAATTTTAATTGAAAAAAATTATTAGAAAAAAGTATTTAATGCAGTTGAAAAATCACTGTTAAGCTTATAAAAATAGAGCTAGATTTTACGTCTACTTCAAACTTGTCTTACTAATCTAACAACCAGAAATTAATCAAATTAATGTACAAATTTATAAAATAAGTTTGTCCGTAATCAAATACCACTAAAACATAAATATTATTGTATTCATATTAAATCGTTACACAGATGTATATGTTATTTAATACAGTTATTATTTTACCTATAACAATAGTTTTTATATTTTGTACATTACGACAATCTGAAAAGTAAAAATATTGACGAAAAATCAGTTATTTCTTGTAGGAAAAAACTAAACAAATTACTATCATCCTGAAAACATAAACTGCAGGAAAAAATTAAGGGCATCTGTAAAAAAACTTTCATCAAAGTAAATTACAGTAGAACGGCAATTACAGTAAGTAAAACTAAAATTCAGTACAGAGATTATAAAAATAAACCTGAATAATTAAACTAATAAATACACAAAAAAAAAATTAACAGATAAAGCAATTGTGAAATTCAGAGAAGAATGGACAACGCCTCAAATTCAAAAAAAGAAGTTGGAAGAATTGTACTAAAATTCATACCATACCTATAAATATATGAAAATTATTTTGATTTCAGCTAAAAATTGAAATATTAGCGAAAATAAAATCAAATACACATAAAAGAAATAGGAATTAAAAAAAAAAAATGTAATAGAACTATCTAAAGAAAGATAAAATTAAAATAAGCGTCCTATTTTGGTTCAACACCAGGTTAACAAACACAAACAACCGCGATAACAGCTGAACGGGCGGAGACTTGTTTTGAAGTAAAATTTTTGATGAATTTTAGCACTTTTAACAAACAATTTCAGTTTCAAAATTACATTATATTTAAAGTAATTTCAAATGCAACTAGGACGTCGGCGGGTGGGCTTGAATATCCAACCTTCTGTTAACAGCCGAACGCGCTAACCGTTCGCTCCACGGAGACTTGTTTTATCATCTAAATCATTCGTTCTCAAAGTGGGCGGTAACACCCTCTTGTGGACGCTTGAAGCCTTCAGGAGAGTAGCAGTAGAAGAAAACTGAGGGCGTTAGGCGGTCTAGGAAGGTTAGGCTGATTAAAAAGACGAAAACTATCTTTTCCTGATAATTTAAACTAAAATTAAATACCACTATAAAATACACTAGTACAAAAAATTAAAGAGACACCTACATTTCACGATAAAAAATAACTAACTACTCTAACTTTGCAACCAAGAGGCTTAGAGATGAAAAACAATTAAAGCATGAATACTCATATAATATTTTACTTTTTGACAGCATACTTCAAATTTCAAAAATCATCATATTAAAAAAAAAATCTGTGAGAATAAAAGTTTCAAAAATTTGAAAGCTTTTCTTCTTGTTTGATCAAGCGCATGGTGTAAACGAAAATTTTTCAATAAACTGCATAAAATCGTTTAAAAACTTAAGGCTTTAGCTTTAATTTCCTTTTTGTAATTCTCCTACGATTTTTCTGAACCGAAACATTCCAATTTAAAAAGAAAAGGGCAATTTGCCTTTGATTCTGCATATCTCCCGATCTAAGAAACGTAGTGATGCATATAAATATGGAAATTAAAGGGTTTTGATCTAGATGGTCTAGCATTAATGATAAATTTTGAGGTCTTTAATGTAACATTGTAGTTTTTGGCTTTTGTACATTTTGTGCTGAGGTACTGAAATCATTAAAGATTGACACTCTCTCAGCTTATCCCATGATCAATTGATGATCTTATCACTATTGTTGTTATATAAATACAATTGTAATATTTTAAATGTAATTTTAATAAAAATAATTCCAAATACGATTAAGTATGGGTTTTAATTGTTCTCATTTAAAATGTAAGATTCAACTCAGAAACAGGATATGTCACGTTTAAAAACAATAATTTAAATTCGGGATTTAAGAGCGTATCTTAAAAAACAGCTATTGCAATTGCTAACCGTTTGCAATACGGAGACTTGTATTATTGTGAAAAAAATAATTTATTTCAATATTTTTAATTACTATTAATTATAAAATTTTGTTTATGATTTTTAGAAAATGCAAAATAGATCGTCCCCGGGTGGGCTTGAACCACCAACCTTTCGGTTAACAGCCGAACGCGCTAACCGTTTGCGCAACGGAGACTTGTCTTATCGTGTAAATTATAATTTATTTCAATATTTTTAATTACTATTAATTATAAAATTTTGTTTATGATTTTTAGAAAATGCAAAATAGATCGTCCCCGGGTGGGCTTGAACCACCAACCTTTCGGTTAACAGCCGAACGCCAAACCGTTTGCGCCACGGAGACTTGTCTTATCGTGTAAATTATAATTTATTTCAATATTTTTAATTACTATTAATTATAAAATTTTGTTAGTGATTTATAGAAAATGCAAAATATATCGTCCCCGGGTGGGCTTGAACCACCAACCTTTCGGTTAACAGCCGAACGCGCTAACCGTTTGCGCCACGGAGACTTGTTTTATCGTGTAAATTATTATTTATTTCAATATTTTTAATTACTATTAATTATAAAATTTTGTTGGTGATTTATAGAAAATGCAAAATATATCGTCCCCGGGTGGGCTTGAACCACCAACCTTTCGGTTAACAGCCGAACGCGCTAACCGTTTGCGCCACGGAGACTTGTCTTATCGTGTAAATTATTATTTATTTCAATATTTTTAATTACTATTAATTATAAAATTTTGTTGGTGATTTATAGAAAATGCAAAATATATCGTCCCCGGGTGGGCTTGAACCACCAACCTTTCGGTTAACAGCCGAACGCGCTAACCGTTTGCGCCACGGAGACTTGTTTTATCGTGTAAATTATTATTTATTTCAATATTTTTAATTACTATTAATTATAAAATTTTGTTGGTGATTTATAGAAAATGCAAAATATATCGTCCCCGGGTGGGCTTGAACCACCAACCTTTCGGTTAACAGCCGAACGCGCTAACCGTTTGCGCCACGGAGACTTGTTTTATCGTGTAAATTATTATTTATTTCAATATTTTTAATTACTATTAATTATAAAATTTTGTTGGTGATTTATAGAAAATGCAAAATATATCGTCCCCGGGTGGGCTTGAACCACCAACCTTTCGGTTAACAGCCGAACGCGCTAACCGTTTGCGCCACGGAGACTTGTCTTATCGTGTAAATTATTATTTATTTCAATATTTTTAATTACTATTAATTATAAAATTTTGTTGGTGATTTATAGAAAATGCAAAATATATCGTCCCCGGGTGGGCTTGAACCACCAACCTTTCGGTTAACAGCCGAACGCGCTAACCGTTTGCGCCACGGAGACTTGTTTTATCGTGTAAATTATTATTTATTTCAATATTTTTAATTACTATTAATTATAAAATTTTGTTGGTGATTTATAGAAAATGCAAAATATATCGTCCCCGGGTGGGCTTGAACCACCAACCTTTCGGTTAACAGCCGAACGCGCTAACCGTTTGCGCCACGGAGACTTGTTTTATCGTGTAAATTATTATTTATTTCAATATTTTTAATTACTATTAATTATAAAATTTTGTTGGTGATTTATAGAAAATGCAAAATATATCGTCCCCGGGTGGGCTTGAACCACCAACCTTTCGGTTAACAGCCGAACGCGCTAACCGTTTGCGCCACGGAGACTTGTTTTATCGTGTAAATTATTATTTATTTCAATATTTTTAATTACTGTTAATTATAAAATTGTGTACGAGTAAATGCAAAGGAATTATTTTTACTGGTAAATATATCGGTTGCAACATGGAAGTAATACACTATGACGTATGAATATCTACGTAAATGAATAGTTTATTTATTTTATTAAAGCAGGTAAAATATGTTTTTTATTACATAAATTTTCCATTAATTATTAAATTATTTTTTTTTTGCCTTCAGATTTCCTTTGTACCAGGCCACTCTGATGATGGTCGCTTAAGAATTCAAACACCATCTAGTAGGCATCTAGTAAGAAACTTTTTTATCTGTTCTCAAATATATTCTAGATTGTTACATTTATTCCAATAGCCAACAAATACCTTTTTACATACAAATTAATATTTTAAATAGTTCATTATAAAATATAATACATATATTTACAAATAACGTCAATCTTTATTGTGGAACTATATTCTTTGTTCTCATACTAGTACATGATTATTTTTTTTACCTTCCAAGCTTAGTAAAGTAGATTTAAAAATGATATCAGTTTTTAAAACTCATAGGTCGTTATTTGTCTCTTCTTTAATGTAAAAATGAAACAAAACGGTCATAAAAAATAGCTGAATTATACTTTGCTAAAAATTTGATAATTAATAAAATCATTAAAATGATTGCTATGTAAGGAAGCTTTTACGTAATTTAGCGTTTTAATGTTTTTTTCTGTAGTTATTGTTGTCGAACAATAGAAAAACTAGAAAAATAAGAATTAAAGTCAAAAGAAAAAAGTGCCTTCTGATTGGTAAATTTTTGTGATTGGTTGAAATTTAGTGCGTTTTGATTGGTCAGGTTCTTTCCGGGCTGCGATAGGTTACTAAATGAGCAACTGTGATTCGGTAAGAAGGTGTTTCTTGTTCCATTCATCACCGAGTAAAATCTACTGTCGCATACAGGATACATAGCTTTCGTAAATACAGGTTATAAAGCCAACACCTTCATTCTGTTGTGTGTAGTGAATAACTGTATAATAAATATTACTCTCAGAGAAATCAACTCTGATTAATGCCAAAGATTAATTTCATTTATCATAAATTTAAGAAACACTGTGACATATAGTAAAAAATCACAAATTAATGCACCCTTTTTGTAAGAAATTATAAATTTTATTTATTTTTTTTATGTTATGTAATGCCAAGTTACATAGTATCATCACAGTGACATAAAGTCAACAGTACTCTGCAGAGATGCCAAGACATCTGTGCGCAGTCTGGCATGTAAATGTAAATGTATCGTTATTGTGTAGACTTGAGCAGACTCAGTTCTGCCATTCCTCAAATGAACCACCAAAGAACACCGGTATCCACAGTCTAGCATTCAACAAATCCATGTAAAAGCAACTACCTTTACAAGGACTCGAATCTTAGAACTCCAGACTTCGTGATTTTTCTGGGTGATTTATCACATTATTAAGAGTATATATAATCAGCCGGCGGGCGGGGAGGCAAGCTAGAGTAAAGGACACTCCTCTGGCGCGAGTCAAACTTGATTGTAGATCCGTTCCAGAGGAGTAGGTGGGAATATAAATAAAAAAAATTAAAAAAAAAGTATATATAATGTACCATACTTTAACGGGGAAAAAAATAATTTCAGTAAAATAAAAAAACGATATCATTTTTCAATATAAAATAAAACAAATTTGCGTTAGCTATATAACTTGAATCACGTACAATATTGTATAAAATGGAGGTCCACATGAAACAAACAACGTGGCACGCGGGAATATACATTATAACAATAATATATTATTATTATTTAATGTTACAATAAATTCACTGGATATTCTTATAAATAAATATTGCAATATGATAATAGACAACAAACAAATAAATATATTTATAGGTTTTTTTTATAAAATCCGTTTCAAGAATTCAGGAGATGGTGCCACACATCGAAATAAATAAAAAACTTTATATCAACTTTTATTACTTTATATTCCTCAGGAATGAGGAATATATTTCGTATACTACTAAAGTATCTAGCGGTTTACTTGCATAAGAATAATGAACCTGATATCTCAATCTATTCAAAAATGTCGGCAATATTAACTTTTTAATTATTAATCATTGCAACCGCTAGTTAATTTAAAAATTATGTTATTACAAAAAAATATTAAACATTTTATGAAAAAGAAAATGACCATCTTATTTATTCATAACCATTCATAAGTAACAAGTTATGGAAAAATTCTTTAAATGAGTCTCAAAATTAAAAACCAGTTATCAATTCCTCCCGAATAAAATGAAATAACTCCACGTGATCTCAACTGGAATAATTTTACTGATGTTATGATGCAATAAATTTTAATAATTTAGTAATATTGAATAAATTACAATAAAATAAAATATTATTGAAATTTTGAAAATATTAGTCCTTAGAAGTAAAGCCATGTCAACTGTTTTAAAAAAAGAATTTGGAAATTAGAAAACAATTTCTGAAAATGTGTGTATAAAATTTAGGTGTTTTATGGTAATCAGCATCCAAAAAAGGAAAAAAATAATTAAAAATTGTTATTATTCAATTTTTGAATAGTATATTCCTTTAAAATATTGATTAGTAGATTCCGCTACCTATACATATGCAATCCATCTTCCAAGCATTTGCAATTTTGAATATTTTTTCCCATGATTTTTTTTGGGGGGAATTTTATAAATGAATAAAATAATACTATAACAATCATCCTACACAAAAATAGGGCTTAAAATGCGATTATAACGTCAGCAGAAATTTTTAAAAAGAAAAGATAACAAATTTATTAAGTGACTGAGAAAAAGATAAAAAAATATTGAGCAAGATTTAATTGGAATTTATAAAACAGAGGTAAATGAAGATGGAAAATATATTTTAATTATTAAGGGTGAAAGATAAACACATTAGTAAAAAAAAAAAAAAAAAATTTGAGAATTTAATCACATCATGTAAACGATAGACAAAAAAAAAAAGAAGTAGAATTTCAAAACGTAAGGTTCCACCGAGATTTGAACTCGGATCGCTGGATTCAAAGTCCAGAGTGCTAACCATTACACCATGGAACCAACTTATTTGTAATTTTACATAGTATTAACATCAATTTTTATACTAATTTTTCTATAGAAATAAAATTGTTTAAATTGTAAGTTCCAATGAGATTTAAAACGGATGGGTGGATTTAAAGTTCAGAGTATTAGCATTACACCACGGAACCTGCTCGCAAGCACGAATAATTCTGATCTGTCTTCATATCGCTCTTCTAGCTGCTCGAATAAAAATAAATAATATTTTCAAAATAATATAATAGGTCCCACCGAGATTTGAACTCGGATCGCTGGATTCAGAGTCCAGAGTGCTAACCATTACACCATGGAACCTTCGCGTAAGAACGTATTATTTTGGACTGTTTTATATCGCTCTTCTGACAATTCCATCAAAAAATAAAATATTCACAAGTTATGAACCCTTAAATATTTGAAACTCAATCTCCGTATTCAATGTCCATACAGGTAATCGTTAACCATATTGTAAGTGTATCTTAATAAAAGTTTCACTTTTTTTTCAGGTGATGTGGTTACTGATTACAAAATAATAGTTCCAACCCGATTTAAATTCTGATCAATGGATTACGCAACCGTTACATATGCAATCATATTGCAAGCATTTGTAATTTTGAATATTTTTTCATGTGTTTTTTTGTGGGGGGGGAAATTTTATAAATGAATAAAATAAAACTGTAAAAATCATCTTCATAAGAAAATATACAACCGATGAAAGCAATAGAGAAAGCAAACGGTAGCTGATCATTGGTACACATTTTCACAGGAATATTTGCATTGATGGCTCCGACATTAAATATTAATATTATTATATTTAGATAATACATCTATCAATCTTTGATTCTATCTGAATATTATATTGTACAGATCACAATAAAATATTTATTGATCGATAAATTCTGGTAAAGCCAACAAGGCTTGGAACTGAAGCGGTACTGGGGACAAGGTTTGCGATAAGATTCCCTACGGACAATCAGGAACATTCGTTTAGTAATTGTTCTTGATAGAAGTGACAAGAATAATGTGAATTTGCGAATTTTATATTTCAGTACAGGGAATTCATAGCTTTTAAGCGCAGTGTGTAAAATGTATAAGTCGCGTTTAAAATTCAGTAATTTCAAAGAAACACTTCTGTTGAGCATAATATTCCTTGTACGTTCTTCAAAGGTAAATGTGCGTTCAGGTAACCAAATAACGTTTATAGAACAACCTCTGCAGTATAAACGGTTAAAAATTCCATTAATGTTGAAATATTGGGATGCAATACACCAAACGTTGAAGAATTTCGTTTACATCGTAATAAGAAAACAATGGGAGAATGAAATAATTAGGAAATCAAAGCCAGTTTGGCATAAATAAGAAGCGCTGATATAAGAAAAGAAGCCTTTCATATAAAATATAAAACAGGGAATTTCAAAGGTAAATTTAAAAATATGTATGTAACTAGCAGAAAGAATAAAATAATTAAACATCGCACACAAATCGATTCAAATAAATGATTACCCAAAAAAATATGAAAAAAAATTCTAAATGATAGGTTCCACCGAGATTTGAACTCGGATCGCTGGATTCAAAGTCCAGAGTGCTAACCATTACACCATGGAACCGGGTTACAAAATTACAATATTGTAATCTGATTCATTTTGCATTATTCAGAAGAAATTAATAAAATTTTTAAAAATTAAAGGTCCCACCGAGATTTGAACTCGGATCGCTGGATTCAGAGTCCAGAGTGCTAACCATTACACCATGGAACCTTATATGAAAACCTTAAACAATTATGATATTTGAATCGTTAAAATACTGATAAGACTGATTTACATTTTAATTAAATTACATTAATGTAGTTTTTTTATTAATATTTTATCTCAACATATTATAAATATTTCTTTGTTATTACTCAAATTTATAAATATTAATTCACATCAATTTTTAATATTGGACTGCACCTAAATACCGCAATTTTGAAAATTATAACACATCATTAATGAGATAATTAAAACCGTGATACATATAACTTGTAGCTGCAAAATTTAACCTTAATGTTTTATTTGGAGGAGAGAAATTTTCATCGGATGAGGAAGTTATGCCATACGTAAACGCCTATTTCGTGGAGAAAGACGCCAGCTGCTTTCTTGGAATCGTTAAAGAGGTTAAAGAATCGCTGGAAAAAGTGTATCGACTTGAAAGGAGACTTTGTTGAAAAATAAAACTATATTTGACAGAAAAAATACGTCTTTATATGTTAGGCTCAAAACTTTTCAGACAACCCTCATAAAACAATGATTTTGTCTTTTATTAAAACCTCACAAAAATAGGCATTAAGTATTAAGTACGGATATATTGGTGGCCAACATTTAATGACAACATGTTAATTAAGATTAGCTTAAAATTAAATCCAGTAAGTCGGTGTGATTCATGAAATTTTTAGTTACAAATTCGTAATTGATGTGGTATGCTGTTAACTAATGACATAAAATTAGGAAATTCACGGGATTGACTTTACGTCATTACAAAACAAGTGTTTAAATATTTAGACGTTAAGTTCTGTGCAATGCGTAGGGTTTGGACGTCTGGATATGTTCATTAATCTCCTCATTTTTACTACATGGTAAACAATTAGATAAATGAAGGATTTTGAATCGATACATATGTTTAGAAAAATATTAATGGGCGGTGACTATCCGTTTAACAGCGGTATAAGTCCTTGGGAATAACATTTCGTTTTGTGTGTTAAAATTAAAGATCTTTCCATACGTATTATCTCATTTCATAGACTACTTAAACTTTCATCATTAATATCTTATGTTCTTACTATTTAGTTGATTAAAGTGATACCGGCTGAACTCTGTCTAAACGGGAAATAAATCAAATTTTCTAAAGAAAATAATCGCTAGTCGTGTAATTTTTTATTAAAAATATGAAAAGGAATCCACGGAAAAACTAGTTTCGGACCAAAAGCGTCAAATTATCGGTATATTCTTACATACATTTTCATGAACTTTATTAAGTTCACGTGTAATTTTAATTGAAAAAAATTATTAGAAAAAAGTATTTAATGCAGTTGAAAAATCACTGTTAAGCTTATAAAAATAGAGCTAGATTTTACGTCTACTTCAAACTTGTCTTACTAATCTAACAACCAGAAATTAATCAAATTAATGTACAAATTTATAAAATAAGTTTGTCCGTAATCAAATACCACTAAAACATAAATATTATTGTATTCATATTAAATCGTTACACAGATGTATATGTTATTTAATACAGTTATTATTTTACCTATAACAATAGTTTTTATATTTTGTACATTACGACAATCTGAAAAGTAAAAATATTGACGAAAAATCAGTTATTTCTTGTAGGAAAAAACTAAACAAATTACTATCATCCTGAAAACATAAACTGCAGGAAAAAATTAAGGGCATCTGTAAAAAAACTTTCATCAAAGTAAATTACAGTAGAACGGCAATTACAGTAAGTAAAACTAAAATTCAGTACAGAGATTATAAAAATAAACCTGAATAATTAA
Source organism: Lycorma delicatula (assembly GCF_047948215.1). Taxonomy (NCBI): domain Eukaryota; kingdom Metazoa; phylum Arthropoda; class Insecta; order Hemiptera; family Fulgoridae; genus Lycorma; species Lycorma delicatula. Next base: position 52,709,314 of record NC_134460.1, on the reverse strand, counting down.
ACTAATAAATACACAAAAAAAAAATTAACAGATAAAGCAATTGTGAAATTCAGAGAAGAATGGACAACGCCTCAAATTCAAAAAAAGAAGTTGGAAGAATTGTACTAAAATTCATACCATACCTATAAATATATGAAAATTATTTTGATTTCAGCTAAAAATTGAAATATTAGCGAAAATAAAATCAAATACACATAAAAGAAATAGGAATTAAAAAAAAAAAATGTAATAGAACTATCTAAAGAAAGATAAAATTAAAATAAGCGTCCTATTTTGGTTCAACACCAGGTTAACAAACACAAACAACCGCGATAACAGCTGAACGGGCGGAGACTTGTTTTGAAGTAAAATTTTTGATGAATTTTAGCACTTTTAACAAACAATTTCAGTTTCAAAATTACATTATATTTAAAGTAATTTCAAATGCAACTAGGACGTCGGCGGGTGGGCTTGAATATCCAACCTTCTGTTAACAGCCGAACGCGCTAACCGTTCGCTCCACGGAGACTTGTTTTATCATCTAAATCATTCGTTCTCAAAGTGGGCGGTAACACCCTCTTGTGGACGCTTGAAGCCTTCAGGAGAGTAGCAGTAGAAGAAAACTGAGGGCGTTAGGCGGTCTAGGAAGGTTAGGCTGATTAAAAAGACGAAAACTATCTTTTCCTGATAATTTAAACTAAAATTAAATACCACTATAAAATACACTAGTACAAAAAATTAAAGAGACACCTACATTTCACGATAAAAAATAACTAACTACTCTAACTTTGCAACCAAGAGGCTTAGAGATGAAAAACAATTAAAGCATGAATACTCATATAATATTTTACTTTTTGACAGCATACTTCAAATTTCAAAAATCATCATATTAAAAAAAAAATCTGTGAGAATAAAAGTTTCAAAAATTTGAAAGCTTTTCTTCTTGTTTGATCAAGCGCATGGTGTAAACGAAAATTTTTCAATAAACTGCATAAAATCGTTTAAAAACTTAAGGCTTTAGCTTTAATTTCCTTTTTGTAATTCTCCTACGATTTTTCTGAACCGAAACATTCCAATTTAAAAAGAAAAGGGCAATTTGCCTTTGATTCTGCATATCTCCCGATCTAAGAAACGTAGTGATGCATATAAATATGGAAATTAAAGGGTTTTGATCTAGATGGTCTAGCATTAATGATAAATTTTGAGGTCTTTAATGTAACATTGTAGTTTTTGGCTTTTGTACATTTTGTGCTGAGGTACTGAAATCATTAAAGATTGACACTCTCTCAGCTTATCCCATGATCAATTGATGATCTTATCACTATTGTTGTTATATAAATACAATTGTAATATTTTAAATGTAATTTTAATAAAAATAATTCCAAATACGATTAAGTATGGGTTTTAATTGTTCTCATTTAAAATGTAAGATTCAACTCAGAAACAGGATATGTCACGTTTAAAAACAATAATTTAAATTCGGGATTTAAGAGCGTATCTTAAAAAACAGCTATTGCAATTGCTAACCGTTTGCAATACGGAGACTTGTATTATTGTGAAAAAAATAATTTATTTCAATATTTTTAATTACTATTAATTATAAAATTTTGTTTATGATTTTTAGAAAATGCAAAATAGATCGTCCCCGGGTGGGCTTGAACCACCAACCTTTCGGTTAACAGCCGAACGCGCTAACCGTTTGCGCCACGGAGACTTGTCTTATCGTGTAAATTATAATTTATTTCAATATTTTTAATTACTATTAATTATAAAATTTTGTTTATGATTTTTAGAAAATGCAAAATAGATCGTCCCCGGGTGGGCTTGAACCACCAACCTTTCGGTTAACAGCCGAACGCGCTAACCGTTTGCGCCACGGAGACTTGTCTTATCGTGTAAATTATAATTTATTTCAATATTTTTAATTACTATTAATTATAAAATTTTGTTGGTGATTTATAGAAAATGCAAAATATATCGTCCCCGGGTGGGCTTGAACCACCAACCTTTCGGTTAACAGCCGAACGCGCTAACCGTTTGCGCCACGGAGACTTGTTTTATCGTGTAAATTATTATTTATTTCAATATTTTTAATTACTATTAATTATAAAATTTTGTTGGTGATTTATAGAAAATGCAAAATATATCGTCCCCGGGTGGGCTTGAACCACCAACCTTTCGGTTAACAGCCGAACGCGCTAACCGTTTGCGCCACGGAGACTTGTCTTATCGTGTAAATTATTATTTATTTCAATATTTTTAATTACTATTAATTATAAAATTTTGTTGGTGATTTATAGAAAATGCAAAATATATCGTCCCCGGGTGGGCTTGAACCACCAACCTTTCGGTTAACAGCCGAACGCGCTAACCGTTTGCGCCACGGAGACTTGTTTTATCGTGTAAATTATTATTTATTTCAATATTTTTAATTACTATTAATTATAAAATTTTGTTGGTGATTTATAGAAAATGCAAAATATATCGTCCCCGGGTGGGCTTGAACCACCAACCTTTCGGTTAACAGCCGAACGCGCTAACCGTTTGCGCCACGGAGACTTGTTTTATCGTGTAAATTATTATTTATTTCAATATTTTTAATTACTATTAATTATAAAATTTTGTTGGTGATTTATAGAAAATGCAAAATATATCGTCCCCGGGTGGGCTTGAACCACCAACCTTTCGGTTAACAGCCGAACGCGCTAACCGTTTGCGCCACGGAGACTTGTTTTATCGTGTAAATTATTATTTATTTCAATATTTTTAATTACTGTTAATTATAAAATTGTGTACGAGTAAATGCAAAGGAATTATTTTTACTGGTAAATATATCGGTTGCAACATGGAAGTAATACACTATGACGTATGAATATCTACGTAAATGAATAGTTTATTTATTTTATTAAAGCAGGTAAAATATGTTTTTTATTACATAAATTTTCCATTAATTATTAAATTATTTTTTTTTTGCCTTCAGATTTCCTTTGTACCAGGCCACTCTGATGATGGTCGCTTAAGAATTCAAACACCATCTAGTAGGCATCTAGTAAGAAACTTTTTTATCTGTTCTCAAATATATTCTAGATTGTTACATTTATTCCAATAGCCAACAAATACCTTTTTACATACAAATTAATATTTTAAATAGTTCATTATAAAATATAATACATATATTTACAAATAACGTCAATCTTTATTGTGGAACTATATTCTTTGTTCTCATACTAGTACATGATTATTTTTTTTACCTTCCAAGCTTAGTAAAGTAGATTTAAAAATGATATCAGTTTTTAAAACTCATAGGTCGTTATTTGTCTCTTCTTTAATGTAAAAATGAAACAAAACGGTCATAAAAAATAGCTGAATTATACTTTGCTAAAAATTTGATAATTAATAAAATCATTAAAATGATTGCTATGTAAGGAAGCTTTTACGTAATTTAGCGTTTTAATGTTTTTTTCTGTAGTTATTGTTGTCGAACAATAGAAAAACTAGAAAAATAAGAATTAAAGTCAAAAGAAAAAAGTGCCTTCTGATTGGTAAATTTTTGTGATTGGTTGAAATTTAGTGCGTTTTGATTGGTCAGGTTCTTTCCGGGCTGCGATAGGTTACTAAATGAGCAACTGTGATTCGGTAAGAAGGTGTTTCTTGTTCCATTCATCACCGAGTAAAATCTACTGTCGCATACAGGATACATAGCTTTCGTAAATACAGGTTATAAAGCCAACACCTTCATTCTGTTGTGTGTAGTGAATAACTGTATAATAAATATTACTCTCAGAGAAATCAACTCTGATTAATGCCAAAGATTAATTTCATTTATCATAAATTTAAGAAACACTGTGACATATAGTAAAAAATCACAAATTAATGCACCCTTTTTGTAAGAAATTATAAATTTTATTTATTTTTTTTATGTTATGTAATGCCAAGTTACATAGTATCATCACAGTGACATAAAGTCAACAGTACTCTGCAGAGATGCCAAGACATCTGTGCGCAGTCTGGCATGTAAATGTAAATGTATCGTTATTGTGTAGACTTGAGCAGACTCAGTTCTGCCATTCCTCAAATGAACCACCAAAGAACACCGGTATCCACAGTCTAGCATTCAACAAATCCATGTAAAAGCAACTACCTTTACAAGGACTCGAATCTTAGAACTCCAGACTTCGTGATTTTTCTGGGTGATTTATCACATTATTAAGAGTATATATAATCAGCCGGCGGGCGGGGAGGCAAGCTAGAGTAAAGGACACTCCTCTGGCGCGAGTCAAACTTGATTGTAGATCCGTTCCAGAGGAGTAGGTGGGAATATAAATAAAAAAAATTAAAAAAAAAGTATATATAATGTACCATACTTTAACGGGGAAAAAAATAATTTCAGTAAAATAAAAAAACGATATCATTTTTCAATATAAAATAAAACAAATTTGCGTTAGCTATATAACTTGAATCACGTACAATATTGTATAAAATGGAGGTCCACATGAAACAAACAACGTGGCACGCGGGAATATACATTATAACAATAATATATTATTATTATTTAATGTTACAATAAATTCACTGGATATTCTTATAAATAAATATTGCAATATGATAATAGACAACAAACAAATAAATATATTTATAGGTTTTTTTTATAAAATCCGTTTCAAGAATTCAGGAGATGGTGCCACACATCGAAATAAATAAAAAACTTTATATCAACTTTTATTACTTTATATTCCTCAGGAATGAGGAATATATTTCGTATACTACTAAAGTATCTAGCGGTTTACTTGCATAAGAATAATGAACCTGATATCTCAATCTATTCAAAAATGTCGGCAATATTAACTTTTTAATTATTAATCATTGCAACCGCTAGTTAATTTAAAAATTATGTTATTACAAAAAAATATTAAACATTTTATGAAAAAGAAAATGACCATCTTATTTATTCATAACCATTCATAAGTAACAAGTTATGGAAAAATTCTTTAAATGAGTCTCAAAATTAAAAACCAGTTATCAATTCCTCCCGAATAAAATGAAATAACTCCACGTGATCTCAACTGGAATAATTTTACTGATGTTATGATGCAATAAATTTTAATAATTTAGTAATATTGAATAAATTACAATAAAATAAAATATTATTGAAATTTTGAAAATATTAGTCCTTAGAAGTAAAGCCATGTCAACTGTTTTAAAAAAAGAATTTGGAAATTAGAAAACAATTTCTGAAAATGTGTGTATAAAATTTAGGTGTTTTATGGTAATCAGCATCCAAAAAAGGAAAAAAATAATTAAAAATTGTTATTATTCAATTTTTGAATAGTATATTCCTTTAAAATATTGATTAGTAGATTCCGCTACCTATACATATGCAATCCATCTTCCAAGCATTTGCAATTTTGAATATTTTTTCCCATGATTTTTTTTGGGGGGAATTTTATAAATGAATAAAATAATACTATAACAATCATCCTACACAAAAATAGGGCTTAAAATGCGATTATAACGTCAGCAGAAATTTTTAAAAAGAAAAGATAACAAATTTATTAAGTGACTGAGAAAAAGATAAAAAAATATTGAGCAAGATTTAATTGGAATTTATAAAACAGAGGTAAATGAAGATGGAAAATATATTTTAATTATTAAGGGTGAAAGATAAACACATTAGTAAAAAAAAAAAAAAAAATTTGAGAATTTAATCACATCATGTAAACGATAGACAAAAAAAAAAGAAGTAGAATTTCAAAACGTAAGGTCCACCGAGATTTGAACTCGGATCGCTGGATTCAAAGTCCAGAGTGCTAACCATTACACCATGGAACCAACTTATTTGTAATTTTACATAGTATTAACATCAATTTTTATACTAATTTTTCTATAGAAATAAAATTGTTTAAATTGTAAGTTCCAATGAGATTTAAAACGGATGGGTGGATTTAAAGTTCAGAGTATTAGCATTACACCACGGAACCTGCTCGCAAGCACGAATAATTCTGATCTGTCTTCATATCGCTCTTCTAGCTGCTCGAATAAAAATAAATAATATTTTCAAAATAATATAATAGGTCCCACCGAGATTTGAACTCGGATCGCTGGATTCAGAGTCCAGAGTGCTAACCATTACACCATGGAACCTTCGCGTAAGAACGTATTATTTTGGACTGTTTTATATCGCTCTTCTGACAATTCCATCAAAAAATAAAATATTCACAAGTTATGAACCCTTAAATATTTGAAACTCAATCTCCGTATTCAATGTCCATACAGGTAATCGTTAACCATATTGTAAGTGTATCTTAATAAAAGTTTCACTTTTTTTTCAGGTGATGTGGTTACTGATTACAAAATAATAGTTCCAACCCGATTTAAATTCTGATCAATGGATTACGCAACCGTTACATATGCAATCATATTGCAAGCATTTGTAATTTTGAATATTTTTTCATGTGTTTTTTTGTGGGGGGGGAAATTTTATAAATGAATAAAATAAAACTGTAAAAATCATCTTCATAAGAAAATATACAACCGATGAAAGCAATAGAGAAAGCAAACGGTAGCTGATCATTGGTACACATTTTCACAGGAATATTTGCATTGATGGCTCCGACATTAAATATTAATATTATTATATTTAGATAATACATCTATCAATCTTTGATTCTATCTATATATTATATTGTACAGATCACAATAAAATATTTATTGATCGATAAATTCTGGTAAAGCCAACAAGGCTTGGAACTGAAGCGGTACTGAGGACAAGGTTTGCGATAAGATTCCCTACGGACAATCAGGAACATTCGTTTAGAAATTGTTCTTGATAGAAGTGACAAGAATAATGTGAATTTGCGAATTTTATATTACAGTACAGGGAATTCATAGCTTTTAAGCGCAGTGTGTAAAATGTATAAGTCGCGTTTAAAATTCAGTAATTTCAAAGAAACACTTCTGTTGAGCATAATATTCCTTGTACGTTCTTCAAAGGTAAATGTGCGTTCAGGTAACCAAATAACGTTTATAGAACAACCTCTGCAGTATAAACGGTTAAAAATTCCATTAATGTTGAAATATTGGGATGCAATACACCAAACGTTGAAGAATTTCGTTAACATCGTAATAAGAAAACAATGGGAGAATGAAATAATTAGGAAATCAAAGCCAGTTTGGCATAAATAAGAAGCGCTGATATAAGAAAAGAAGCGTTTCATATAAAATATAAAACAGGGAATTTCAAAGGTAAATTTAAAAATATTTATGTAACTAGCAGAAAGAATAAAATAATTAAACATCGCACACAAATCGATTCAAATACATGATTACCCAAAAAATATGAAAAAAAAAATTCTAAATGATAGGTTCCACCGAGATTTGAACTCGGATCGCTGGATTCAAAGTCCAGAGTGCTAACCATTACACCATGGAACCGGGTGACAAAATTACAATATTGTAATCTGATTCATTTTGCATTATTCTGAAGAAATTAATAAAATTTTTAAAAATTAAAGGTCCCACCGAGATTTGAACTCGGATCGCTGGATTCAGAGTCCAGAGTGCTAACCATTACACCATGGAACCTTATATGAAAACCTTAAACAATTATGATATTTGAATCGTTAAAATACTGATAAGACTGATTTACATTTTAATTAAATTACATTAATGTAGTTTTTTTATTAATATTTTATCTCAACATATTGAAAATATTTCTTTGTTATTACTCGTATTTATAAATATTAATTAACATCAATTTTTAATATTGGACTGCACCTAAATACCGCAATTTTGAAAATTATAACACATCATTAATGAGATAATTAAAACCGTGATACATATAACTTGTAGCTGCAAAATTTAACCTTAATGTTTTATTTGGAGGAAAGAAATTTTCATCGGATGAGGAAGTTATGCCATACGTAAACGCCTATTTTGTGGAGAAAGACGCCAGCTGCTTTCTTGGAAGCGTTAAAGAGGTTAAAGAATCGCTGGAAAAAGTGTATCGACTTGAAAGGAGACTTTGTTGAAAAATAAAACTATATTTGACAGAAAAAATACGTCTTTATATGTTAGGCTCAAAACTTTTCAGACAACCCTCATAAAACAATGATTTTGTCTTTTATTAAAACCTCACAAAAATAGCCATTAAGTATTAAGTACGGATATATTGGTGGCCAACTTTTAATGACAACATGTTAAATAAGATTAGCTTAAAATTAATTCCAGTAAGTCGGTGTGATTCATGAAATTTTTAGTTACAAATTCGTAATTGATGTGGTATGCTGTTAACTAATGACACAAAATTAGGAAATTCACGGGATTGACTTTACGTCATTAGAAAACAAGTGTTTAAATATTTAGACGTTAAGTTCTGTGCAATGCGTAGGGTTTGGACGTCTGGATATGTTCATTAATCTCCTCATTTTTACTACATGGTAAACAATTAGATAAATGAAGGATTTTGAATCGATAAATATGTTTAGAAAAATATTAATGGGCGGTGACTATCCGTTTAACAGCGGTATAAGTCCTTGGGAATAACATTTCGTTTTGTGTGTTAAAATTAAAGATCTTTCCATACGTATTATCTCATTTCATAGACTTCTTAATCTTTCATCATTAACATCTTATGTTCTTACTATTTAGTTGATTAAAGTGATACCGGCTGAACTCTGTCTAAACGGGAAATAAATCAAATTTTCTAAAGAAAATAATCGCTAGTCGTGTAATTTTTTATTAAAAATATGAAAAGGAATCCACGGAAAAACTAGTTTCGGACCAAAAGCGTCAAATTATCGGTCATATTCTTACATACATTTTCATGAACTTTATTAAGTTCACGTGTAATTTTAATTGAAAAAAATTATTAGAAAAAAGTATTTAATGCAGTTGAAAAATCACTGTTAAGCTTATAAAAATAGAGCTAGATTTTACGTCTACTTCAAACTTGTCTTACTAATCTAACAACCAGAAATTAATCAAATTAATGTACAAATTTATAAAATAAGTTTGTCCGTAATCATATACCACTAATACATAAATATTATTGTATTCATATTAAATCGGTACACAGATGTATATGTTAGTTAATAGAGTTATTATTTTACCTATAACAATAGTTTTTGTATTTTGTACATTACGACAATCTGAAAAGTAAAAATATTGACAAAAAATCAGTTATTTCTTGTAGGAAAAAACTAAACAAATTACTATCATCCTGAAAACATAAACTGCAGGAAAAAATAAAGGGCATCTGTAAAAAAACTTTCATCAAAGTAAATTACAGTAGAACGGCAATTACAGTAAGTAAAACTAAAATTCAGTACAGAGATTATAAAAATATCCCTGAATAATTAAACTAATAAATACACAAAAAAAAATTAACAGATAAAGCAATTGTGAAATTCAGAGAAGAATGGACAACGCCTCAAATTCAAAAAAAGAAGTTGGAAGAATTGTACTAAAATTCATACCATACCTATAAATATATGAAAATTATTTTGATTTCAGCTAAAAATTGAAATATTAGCGAAAATAAAATCAAATACACATAAAAGAAATAGGAATTAAAAAAAAAAAAATGTAATAGAACTACCTAAAGAAAGATAAAATTAAAAGAAGCGTCGTCCTATTTTGGTTCAACACCAGGTTAACAAACACAAACAACCGCGATAACAGCTGAACGCGCGGAGACTTGTTTTGTAGTAAACATTTTGATGAATTTTAGCACTTTTAACAAACAATTTCAGTTTCAAAATTACATTATATTTAAAGTAATTTCAAATGCAACTAGGACGTCGGCGGGTGGGCTTGAATATCCAACATTCTGTTAACAGCCGAACGCGCTAACCGTTCGCTCCACGGAGACTTGTTTTATCATCTAAATCATTCGTTCTCAAAGTGCGCGGTAACACCCCCTTGTGGACGCTTGAGGCCTTCAGGAGAGTAGCAGTAGAAGAAAACTGGGGGCGTTAGGCGGTCTAGGAAGGTTAGGCTGATTAAAAAGACGATAACTATCTTTTCCTGATAATTTAAACTAAAATTAAATACCGCTATAAAATACACTAGTACAAAAAATTAAAGAGACACCTACATTTCACGATAAAAAATAACTAACTACTCTAACTTTGCAACCAAGAGGCTTAGAGATGAAAAACAATTAAAGCATGAATACTCATATAATATTTTACTTTTTGACAGCATACTTCAAATTTCAAAAATCATCATATTAAAAAAAAAAATCTGTGAGAATAAAAGTTTCAAAAATTTGAAAGCTTTTCTTCTTGTTTGATCAAGCGCATGGTGTAAACGAAAATTTTTCAATAAACTGCATAAAATCGTTTAAAAATTTGAGGCTTTAGCTTTAATTTCCTTTTTGTAAGTCTCTACGATTTTTCTGAACCGAAACATTCCAATTTAAAAAGAAAAGGGCAATTTGCCTTTGATTCTGCATATCTCCCGATCTAAGAAACGTAGTGATGCATATAAATATGGAAATTAAAGGGTTTTGATCTAGATGGTCTAGCATTAATGATAAATTTTGAGGTCTTTAATGTAACATTGTAGTTTTTGGCTTTTGTACATTTTGTGCTGAGGTACTGAAATCATTAAAGATTGACACTCTCTCAGCTTATCCCATGATCAATTGATGATGTTATCACTATTGTTGTTATATAAATACAATTGTAATATTTTAAATGTAATTTTAATAAAAATAATTCCAAATACGATTAAGTATGGGTTTTAATTGCTCTCATTTAAAATGTAAGATTCAACTCAGAAATAGGATATGTCACGTTTAAAAACAATAGTTTTAATTGGGGATTTAAGAGCGTATCTTAAAAAACAGCAATTGCAATTGCTAACCGTTTGCAATACGGAGACTTGTATTATTGTGAAAATTATAATTTATTTCAATATTTTTAATTACTATTAATTATAAAATTTTGTTTATGATTTTTAGAAAATGCAAAATAGATCGTCCCCGGGTGGGCTTGAACCACCAACCTTTCGGTTAACAGCCGAACGCGCTAACCGTTTGCGCCACGGAGACTTGTTTTATCGTGTAAATTATTATTTATTTCAATATTTTTAATTACTATTAATTATAAAATTTTGTTTATGATTTTTAGAAAATGCAAAATATATCGTCCCCGGGTGGGCTTGAACCACCAACCTTTCGGTTAACAGCCGAACGCGCTAACCGTTTGCGCCACGGAGACTTGTCTTATCGCGTAAATTTATATTTATTTCAATGTTTATAATCATGTTTAATTAGAAATTCAAAATAGATCTGTCCCTGGTTGGGCTTGAACCACCAACTTTTCGGCTAACAGCCCAATGTTTTAACCATTTGCGCCACAGTGAGTTCAATTACCCAGTGAATCATTTTTTTTTTACAACAATGATTTGTTTTTGTGTATTTTTATTAACTAATATTTTAAAAGTATGATGAAACATTGCGACAACGTACATAATACATAAGTATTATATGTAAAGTTGAGCCATAATTATTGTTCAACTCCGGGTGAGCTTTGCCATAATTTTCTTTTCATAAGTTTAGAATTGATAATTTTGTAGTTAAATTTTGATAATTAATATTTCTCACAATTTTAAAAGAATTAATATATAACTCGTATTATCGGAATATAAATTTACTTTGCTAATTTAGTTGTACAAACATTATTATATTCAAACAGCGTTTTTGTATAAAAGAATATAAACTGATATGTCAAATCATAATTAGATATTTTCGCCTTATTATGACGTCCACTCGATCATGCAGTCCATATTAATGATGAAATAATGCAAATATAAAAATATTTCTTCTGGTGGAGATATATAATTATAATTGTTGTCTTTCAATCGGTAAAGACATAAATACCAAAACATCTTGACAGTAATTGGAAAAAAAGTTGTAATATAAAATTATCGTAGTACCCTACCTATCTCTTTCTTTTTATACATTATTATACTGGGTGGCGCACAAAATGATCCAACACTTGTTTTGGCAATAATTGTGTAGGTTAATGTGTTAACTAATGTGTTTTATGTTGGTAGAAGTGACAGCAATTCATGAATATTAATTTCTTCTCTTTCTGAATATGCTGTTTGTGTATCGTCCCAAGATAGCTGACAAAGGAAGGCTGACTACTGAACAGCGCATAAAGAATGTAATACAAAGACGGTTTCATTTCCCTTTTCCAACTCGGTGGTCCATTTCATTTAAAACAATACGTAGAATTTACAAAAAATTTAATAGAGATGGTTTAGTATTTGAGAATAAGTGCGAACGGCCTGCCGATGTTTGTTCTCTAAAGAATGTCTAAACTGTCAGAGCAGCGTTGCTGAGGAGTCCGGGAAAATCAAGAAGAAAAGCAGTAGCAAGACTGAAATTTCTAGGCGAGCTGTGCAACGAATTTTAAAACTGATTTGCATTTATATTGGTAAAAACGTAATAGTTTTGTCTAAATTAACGGTTGACAATAAACATCAAAGAATGACATTCGCTGAACGTGCTGTGTACCAAGACGTATTGTTGAACGATGTTTGGTTTTAAGATGAGCCACATTTTCACCTACAGTAGGTGGTTAATAAACAAAATATGCGTTTTTGGGCTTCCGAAAATCCACACGTGCTTCATGAAAAGATGTATCACACTCCAAGAATTACAGTACAGGCAGCTATCTCAAATCACGGCGTAATAGGGCCATTCTTTTGAGGACAGTGGACAGTGAACTTGCAAAAGAACGTTTCATGAACTAATCAGCTTCTTGCAAAAGGGTTTCGATTAGAAAACAAGCAGTTTTTGCAGTATTAAACCAGGCCGATCACAGCTAATGGTTTAGACTTTCTGCATGAAACTTTTAACGCAAATGTCATTTCAAACCGATTTCCTAATAGTTTTGCGCATGGACAGAACTGGCCCCCGAACAGTCCTGATTTGAATCCGTGTGATAACTCTGTATAGTGATTTCTAAAGGAAAAGATTTTCCCTGAATATCCTCGTACAGTGATGGAAATGTGCAACGAGATAACCGAAGACATGTGTCGTCGAGTTATTAACAACATAGGAGTTCCTGTTGAAGAAGTTGCTAGAAGTGATGGTGGTCATATTGAACACGTGATAAGCAGAACATAATTTCCAGGTATAAACACGTTGTATTATAATTTTCTGTAGTGGATTCAAAAAAATATTTTTTAACAAAAAACCTAATGTAGGATCATTTCATGCGCCACCTGTTTGCATAAACCTTACTACCCAACTAAAAATGCTGTAGGCCCATTATTAATTAACCACTTTTTTTTAATAAGTAAATTTGGTGTGGTCTTAATTATTCGTTGATATTCAAATATTTTAAATATAGACAACTTAGTCAAAGAATTATTTGTAGATCATTATGAAAAAGAAAGATTTAAATATTACAAAATTACTCACAGCACATTTTCTAAATACCTAGAATGACTATTTTTTAGCATTTTTTTCAGGACTATAATCCAGTCCTTCCTTAAGCGATACTACACAAGAAGCCGTCGTTAATGTCGCTCGCTCCGTTAACATAAAAACGAGCTCATTCTTTAGAGGCCACTCCACAACCTTTAGTGTCTGCTTAAATATTATTTCACAGATATATTGTTAGTAATGAAATATATTTATTCCTTATATAAAATTAAACCTTTTGAACGTACACATTACTACGAACTTATACAATTATATTTTTGTAAATTGTGCAATAATATTTTAAACAAATCTGATCCATCAAATAGTTTGAAAATTCCTGTCGACATTTCTTTTAAGTAATTTTTTTTTATTCGGTGGAATAATTTATATCAGAATAGCCAACTGTTATATTTTAAATATAGTATTATGTACAGGTGTCCCACGAAGAAACTGTGAAATTTTCAAAACATGTTCTAGTGGTGAAAATAATTTAAAAAATTTTACATAACATAGGTGGGGAAACTCTTTGTTTTCGAGTTACGGCTAACGAAAGATTTCCCCCGGATTTCAGCTCTGATAAATAGAAGCTCTACTGTAATTTTTAGAACCCAAATTAAGGTGTAAATTTGATAATTTTTTATGTAATTTGAGCAGGGAAATAGGATAAAACAGGTCCCAGAACTATAATTCTAGTAGTTTTAAGAATATCCGACGTAAAACCCAAATTCGGTGTCTACGAACAAAACTTGAAGAGTAAATCTGAGCAAATTAATTTAAATACAGCCAAGAAGTAAATAAGATACTTAAAAATCGTTTTTTATTCAAGCAAAACAGACAATACATAGACAGACAATCGTATTATTCTTTCTGACGTAAAATGCTTTGACACCGAATTTTGTGTTTTAAAATTGTGGGATTTTTTTTATCCAATTTCCCAGCTGAAATTACATAAGAAACAACCAACTTACTCCTTAAATTGTCCCAAAAATTATACTAGGAATTATTTTTAGAGAAAAGCTGAAATCCGGAAGATTTCTTACGCAAGCCGTAATTCGAAAACAAACCGTTTCCAGACCTATGTTTATATGAACTTTTTTCATTATTTTCACCAGTAGAAATGTCCTGAAAGTTTCTCCGTTACTTAGTGGGAACACCCCCTGTATATCATAATTTGTTAATTTTGATAATTATATTACAATATTGCTTTAAAATATTTACAGTTACTTAAAAGGCTCTTCATGGGTTGTGATCTGCATCGTTGTGATGCATTTGTAAATATTTTAATTATTATTTTTTAATTAGAAGTTATGATAAAAATAAATTTAGTACGTAAAATAGATTTTCAAAAGTAAAGTGAAGCTTTTAATAAAAGTATTGTTCACAGATTAGTGGGTTGGTAAGCTTTACATGTTAAATTTACTATTAAAAACAAAAAAATATTCGTTTAGTGTTTCTGTTTATATAAATAAAAATATAAATGTTAGTTTGTTCAAAATCTTAAATCTTAAGTTCTTCACCTTCCTCAATGTTCTTCACATTGCTTTGAAATTTTGACACAACGTTGCATTCGAATACACGCGTTTTTATATACCTACTACTTACATACCTGAGATGTCACACCTGTGACAGGTAAAAACATGTTTTTTTTTAAAAACAGCTATCCATTGGACGTAAAAGCAACACACGCTATATTAAATATTTTACGATTCCATTTCAATGTTTCCGATATTTGTGTCTGCTATAGACAAAAAATTACTGGATCGATTTACGCGTGGGAAAAATGGGAGAAAGGGAAAAATCGGAAAAGGGAAAGAGAGGAAAATCGGAAGAGGGAAATGGAAAAATTAAAGGGGAAAACGGAGGATAGGGAAACCGGGAAAAGGAAATGATAAAGGTAAAGGAGACAAAGAAAAGAGGAAATGTGTGAAAATGGGAAAGGGAGGGGAAAACCAAAAAAAGGGAAATGGAATAAGGTAAATGGGTGAAAATGGGGAAAGGGTAAAAGATAAAAAGGAACAAAAGGAAAGGTTAAATTTTGTGAAGTTCCGTAATGCTCATTTTGTTAATGTTTTATCAAACTTTCAATTGTCTTCATTTAATCTATATATACTCAAATCTAGCGAAGCATTGCCGGGCCTGTTAATATTATACAAATCACCTACAACAGATATGTCTTCTTACAATCGAGCAACGTAACAAACAAAAATAAATACATAGATAAAACGGTGTATATTTAAAAAATTTTTCTATTTTTAAAAGGTTTTTAATTCATGACTTTAAGTCAAAGTAAAAAATCTTATTTCTATAAGATAAATTCACTTCAAATTCCACCGAAATTTGAAGTCGGATCACTGGATTCAAACTCAAGAGTAGTAACTATTATTACTCCATGGATCTTTTATAAGTAAGAATAGTTTTGGGCTATCTACAAACAGTTCTTGTGAACAATATATATAAATTTAAACAATATATAAATATATTTTTTGTCTTCAGTCATTTGACTGGTTTGATGCAGCTCTCCAAGATTCCCTATGTAGGGCTAGTTGTTTCATTTCAAAATAACCATACATCATACATAATACATCCCTAACAATTTGTTTTACATATTCCAAACGTTATATACCTGCACATTTTTTCCTTCTAACTGTCCTCCAATATTAAAGCGACTATTACAGGATGCCTTAATATGTGGCCTATACGTCTTTTAACTATATTTTTCCAAATGCTTCTTTCTTCACCAATTTGCCGCAACAACTCTTCATTTGTCACTTTATCCACCCATTTGAATTTTAACATTCTCCTGTAGCAACACATTTCATCAGCTTCTAATATTTTCTTTTCAGGTATTCCGATCGTCCAAGTTTCACTTCCATATAAAGCTACACTTCAAACATATACTTTCAAAAATGTTTTCCTGACGTTGAAATTAATTTTTGATGTAAGCAAATTAGATTTGCTTAAATTAATTTATTTATACATGAAAATTTTAAAAATTATAGGTTCCACCGAGATTTGAACTCGGATCGCTGGATTCAAAGTCCAGAGTGCTAACCATTACACCATGGAACCATCTTACATGAACAAATAATTATCGACTGTCTTTAATTCGGTTTAGTGTCTCTTTCATCAATAAACAAAATTTTCAAAAGTAAAGGTCCCACCGAGATTTGAACTCGGATCGCTGGATTCAGAGTCCAGAGTGCTAACCGTTACACCATGGAACCGACTTATTCGGAATTTTAAATTGTATTTACCTAAATTTTTATACTAATTTTTGTAAACAAATAAAATTTAAAAAACGATAGGTTCCACCGAGATTTGAACTCGGATCGCTGGATTCAAAGTCCAGAGTGCTAACCATTACACCATGGAACCATCTTACAAGAACGAATAATTATCGACTGTCTTTAATTCGATTTAGTGTCTCTTTCATCAATAAACATTACTTAGAAAAGTAAAGGTCCCACCGAGATTTGAACTCGGATCGCTGGATTCAGAGTCCATAGAGTGCTAACCGTTACAACATCTTAATAAAATACCAATAAATTATGCTGTTTATGAATTTTAAAAAAGTATCTCTTAAGAATAGCTATTTTAGATTTTAGCAGACTTGTTTAATACAGAACTGATTTCAATTTGCTAGATTAAAATACAATGCACTACACGAATGTAAAATATTCGTCTAAATCAGTAAAACATAAGCAAACACCTATACGTTGTTAATTCATACATACAGTTTCTATTAAATTTCTGTATAATTTGTATTAAATAAATACAACAATTTATTTGGTGGAATGAGATTTTGGAAGTTCTTTAATCCATCATCTGAAATGACATGAACAGGAATAGAAACATGGTAAAACTGATTTTACAAACATCCCTTACGCATTTTTAAAAAAAAAAAATTATTTTTAGTTATTATTCGTGATAAAGATTTATCAGATCAAACAGCAAAAGTTACCAATAAGCTGTACTTGACATTCTACACATAAAATATATTACAAGTTTTAAATTTGAATGCAGCACAGAAGAGTATATACGAAATTGTCTTAGTAGGTTACAGTGAAATTATGGTAGCCTGCAAACACGATTAGCCAAAAAAAAGCAAACTAAAAATAACATTATATAAAAATTTTATGTGAATACCACGTGACTTCCTTGTACGCCTATTAAATTACACATACACAGTTTTTTAAAATGGAAAACGTAAACTTTTATTTCATCAATAACGTCTGATATTTTTCATATTTTTTATTTTTTTATTGTTACTATTGAATTATTATTTATTAAAGATTTTTTACCACCACAAATTAATCAAACCTATATTGATTAATAAATCAATATATTTAAATTAAAAAAAAAAAAGAGATGAAGTCTGATTCGAACCGATTGCCTTCTCCTTTTAAGATCCAAATATTTCATTAATTATAATTTCATTTGGCTATAATTCTGGAACCGATGAAAATAAGTACCACTATGAAATATCGTTGAAAATCTCTCAATAAGGGCTTATTTCAGCAGTTAAGAAAAACTCCAAAAATCTCAATTTATTTATAGGTCTGACTGTGTACAAATTTTTGGCCCAGTCGATTGCAATCAAAAGGGGAGGTGCACAACTGCAGTCCTAAATCCAAAATTTTACCATCCTACGGCTATCGTTTTTGAGTCATGCGAGATACATACGTATGTTCAAATGGCGCGCCGAAACTGGTCAAAATGGATTAATGGATGATCAAATTGAATATTTCCGTTGAAATCTGAAAACCGAAATTTTTGACGAACACAATACTTCCATTATTTCGTACAAGGAAGTAAAAAAAGTAGAAACTAATCAAATAATTCCTACACTGCAATAAATCTGTTTTCTAATACCTTGTCCTTATTACCTTTAAGGTAAAAACATTTTCTGTAAATCTTCAAAAGAAAGATTGAGTTAATAACTATTTTAAAATTCATTAAATTGTCAAATTTAAATTCTTTAAAATAAAGTTCAAAGTTAATCTGTATGATCTACAAAACATAAAAACACCTCTTCTCCTCCCGAGCTACAAATTTAAAGTTGCACAGCATTAAAAGGAAAGTGCATTGGTATCTTTTACTTTTTAAATTTTTCATATGCCTGTGAAGCATATAAAATGGATGTAGTAAAAAAAGTAATAATCAGAGTTGCTTTTTTTTTGATATTAATCATGTTCACTATCCAATTACTTGACTGTGTTGAACCAAATCAATTTGGAATTAGCAGAGAAGAGGAGAATATGATCTACTTTCATTTTCCGATAAATTACAATATATTTTATATAGTGAAGAAAAATGACATGAAACCACTCGTACTTCATTTATCCTATTAAATATTTCATTTTCGGATTAACCAGTGAATAGCGTCAAGTCGATAAAATTGTTACGATTATTATAATTTATTGTAAAACAAAAAATACTTTCAACTTAGAAGGGCAACTAAGATAATCTTTCTATAACACTTACTAAGTTAGTACTTACAACTAAGTGTGTAGTCAAATTTAGATATGACTCGTTATAATTTTAAAAGCCTAAATACATAGATGCGCAGCAGTTTCACCTTTCTTTTTCTTTTTCTGTTTATCCTATTGAACCACCGTAAGGTATTAACTTGAGAGGATGAATAAGGATGATATGTATGAATGAAGTGCAGTCTTGAACAGTATCAAGTCGATCATTCATGAGATTGTGTGGTTAACTGAAACCCAATCACCAGAGAACACCGGTATCCACGATCTAGTATTCAAATCCATATAAAGAAAACTGCCATTACTAGGATTTAAACCTTAGAACTTTAAACTTCGAAATCGGCTGATTTACGATGACGAGTTTACCACCAGACCAATCCGGCGGGTAGTCTAGTAGTATTATTTTCACCTAGGGCGTCTGTATTAGTGTTGGTATCGTTATTAGTAGTGAGCAGGGAAAAAACTACCTCGACATGATATCTTGGATAGTAAGAGGCCATCACATTCGGCGCATCAACTGAAATTTTTAATCTTTGATGAGCAATAATTCTTTGCATTTTTCACATTCATTTCAAAAGAAATATGCATGGGTCGAACTAAAAATTTCCAACTTTTTGGCAAAGAGTTACATCTAAATATCAGTATTATCTTTTAAATTGCTTTAAACAATAATTTTTATATTTACAAATAAAATACATAATCGTTTTTTTTAGAAATATTAAATTTTCACTGAATCTTGCAAAGGAAAAACTTAAAAGAGCGATAAATTAGTTAATTAAAAATTAAATAAATGAAACTACATTAAAATATTCCAAAGTGGGTTCAAACTCAACGCTGCGAATTCCATTATTCTGAATTCGTAAAAATTATTCGTTAAATATAAATCCGACTTTAATTAATAAATTATGAAATATAAAGTATTAAAAAATAATTAGCGAGAACCTTTTTTAATAATTATATTATAAAGATTTAATTTTTTTTACGTTCAAAAGTTCAGTTATCGAGGACTTAATCACATTAATATTTTTTCATTGAAAATTTGTTCACTCAGATAGATCATAACCAGCATTATTAACACTTAATTTTACCAAATAATCGAAAAAAAAATTATAACTAAAAAATATCCATCCAAATATCTAAGCTACTGAAATTGTTCAAGTTGAATAATGAATGGTAACTCAACAATATCACTGAAGGTTTCGCTACAAAAATGGAATACGTTATAAGTAATATTAATTAATTGATACTAATTTAATTATTATGCATGATTATTTCATAATTATAGAAAAAATATTTTTTTATTTTTTTTATAAGACGTAATGCTGAATAATACAATTTTCCCGAAAATCTTAAAGCTATTTTATTAATACGTAGGTTATACGTTGATATATGATTTATACAATGTACATAACTAAATTTGGATGCAAATGAGCTTTTTTTAAATCCATATTAAAATTAATAAATAAAAAACTATTTAATATGCGGAAATATCTATTTTCACCATCCCTGAATCCATTTTGAATAGTTTCGGCGTGACGTCTGTATGTATATGTATTACGTATCTCGCATAACCAAAAATGATTAGCCGTAGGATGTTGAAATTTTTGATTTAGGACTGTTGTAACATCTAGTTGTGCGATTCCTTTTTTGAGCAATCGACTAAATCCAAAAATCCCAAAATTTTGGTTTCTAAATATTGTCTTAAGTGCAGTAAATAATAATATTTACTCAAGCTTACAGTATATTATAAGCGGTAGAGTTACTTTCACTAGTTCTAGAGCTATGGCCGAAGGAAACTATAATTAATGAAATATTTAATGAAATTGAAGGGGAAGACATGTCAGTTAGAATGGGACTTTTTTTTGTTTAACGTTTTTTTTTATTTATTGTTTTTAATTTTTTTTTTAATTAAAAATATTGATTTATTAATAATTATTAACCAGTGAATGTACAATAATGTTTATAATAATAAATGATTCAATTATTAGTGAAATTTTAATTATTAGAAAAATAAAATTTTTATGTACTTTTAAAAATGTATACATTAATTAATGGATATATGTAATTATCTTTAATTAATTGTAAAAAATTCTTATCTTTTGGTTCATTAAACCTCCGATATTGTCGGACAAATTTCTAAGTCGGAGATGATCATCATTTCGTTTATTTGTTTTTTGTTGCCAATCATTTAATCACTCGTTGGTTTGATATAATTCTGATTTTAATTTGTGTACACGTTCTCTAGTTTTCAAATTTTTTCCTTTATATTCTTCATCCACTATTAATTTTTTATTCTTTCCTTGGTCTTAACGTTTTGTCTTCCTCTTTATATTTATCATATCCTCTTATCTTTTTAATCTATATTTGGTATTAACATATTCTTCCTCTTTATAGTTATCATCGTCAATTAATATTTTTATTCTTTCTTTGCTTGTTTGTAACATTTTCTTCCCGATTATTTTATGGTTGGTGTGCAACATTTTCTACATGTTGTAATATTTTATTCTTCTTATTCTACATTTTTCTATAATGTTCTATCTCATTCTATATTCTTCTTATTCTTATTCTGTCTTTGGTTTTTGATATTTTCTGATCTAGTAATACGTGTAATAAAGGGACTTTTACTCTACAGCAACTGTCGACTTTATTAAAGAACTGGAGGAACGCATCTCATTTTCGAATAAAATAAGTTTAAACAAAATATGTATATGTAATTTAATAGGCGTAGAAGGAAGTCATGTCGTATCCACGTCGTATTTTTAATAATAAAATTATGGAAAATAATATTAGAAAATACAAAATTGATCGTCGATTATAAATTATAATTTATTTCAATATTTTTAATTACAGTTAATTATAAAATTTTGTTGATGATTTTTAGAAAATGCAAAATATATCGTCCCCGGGTGGGCTTGAACCACCAACCTTTCGGTTAACAGCCGAACGCGCTAACCGTTTGCGCCACGGAGACTTGTCTTATCGTGTATATTATAATTTATTTCAATATTTTTAATTACAGTTAATTATAAAATTTTGTTGATGATTTTTAGAAAATGCAAAATATATCGTCCCCGGGTGGGCTTGAACCACCAACCTTTCGGTTAACAGCCGAACGCGCTAACCGTTTGCGCCACGGAGACTTGTCTTATCGTGTAAATTATAATTTATTTCAATATTTTTAATTACTGTTAATTATAAAATTTTGTTGATGATTTTTAGAAAATGCAAAATATATCGTCCCCGGGTGGGCTTGAACCACCAACCTTTCGGTTAACAGCCGAACGCGCTAACCGTTTGCGCCACGGAGACTTGTCTTATCGTGTAAATTATAATTTATTTCAATATTTTTAATTACTGTTAATTATAAAATTTTGTTGATGATTTTTAGAAAATGCAAAATATATCGTCCCCGGGTGGGCTTGAACCACCAACCTTTCGGTTAACAGCCGAACGCGCTAACCGTTTGCGCCACGGAGACTTGTCTTATCGTGTAAATTATAATTTATTTCAATATTTTTAATTACTGTTAATTATAAAATTTTGTTGATGATTTTTAGAAAATGCAAAATATATCGTCCCCGGGTGGGCTTGAACCACCAACCTTTCGGTTAACAGCCGAACGCGCTAACCGTTTGCGCCACGGAGACTTGTCTTATCGTGTAAATTATAATTTATTTCAATATTTTTAATTACTGTTAATTATAAAATTTTGTTGATGATTTTTAGAAAATGCAAAATATATCGTCCCCGGGTGGGCTTGAACCACCAACCTTTCGGTTAACAGCCGAACGCGCTAACCGTTTGCGCCACGGAGACTTGTCTTATCGTGTAAATTATAATTTATTTCAATATTTTTAATTACTGTTAATTATAAAATTTTGTTGATGATTTTTAGAAAATGCAAAATAGATCGTCCCCGGGTGGGCTTGAACCACCAACCTTTCGGTTAACAGCCGAACGCGCTAACCGTTTGCGCCACGGAGACTTACATTATCGACTAAATTATAATTTATTTCATTGTTTTTAATTACTTGTCATTATAAAAATGTGTGAATGATTATTAAAAATTTTGAATAGATTGTACCCGCGTTGGTTTAACCACTAACCTTTTGGTTAACAGCCGAACGCACTAACCATTGGCGCTTCGGAGACATATTTTATTGGATAAAATATAATTTGTTACCCTTTTTTCTTCCTTGTATGAAGTAAAGGAAAATTTTTCGCGAAAAATTTCGGTCTTCAGATTTTATAACCTTTTACGAATAAAATAAGTATTGTGATCGCGAAACATTTCGTTTCCATATTGCAACGGAAATATCCATTTTGACCACACCTAAATCCACTTTGACTAGTTTCGGCGTGAAATCTGTACATACCTATTTATCTCGCGTAACTCAAACACGATTAGCCGTAGGATGTTGAAATTTTGGATTTAGCATTGTTGTAATATCTAGTACACCTCTCCTTTTGACTGCAATCGACTGGACCAAAAGTGTAAAAAATATCTGAACTTTTCCTTAACTGCAGTAATAATCCCTCATTGAGAGCTTTGCAACTATATATCATAAATGGTTCTCATTTTCACTGTTTGCAGAGTTATAAAATTCTAATTAATGAAATATTTGGATCTTACAAGGCAAAGTCAGATCTGTTCAAATCTGTCTTCGTCCCCTTTACTTTTTGTTTTTTTTTTAATTTAAATATAGAGATTTATTAATAATTATTAACCTCTGATTATAAAAAAGGTTTACAATAAATAATAATTTCTCTCAAAAAAAAAAAAATTAAAAATCAGAAGTTATTAATGCAAGAAAATTTTATGTCCTTTAAATTAAAAAAAAAATGTGTATATGTAATTTAATAGGCGTACAAGGAAGTCATGTGGTGTTCACATCAGATTATTTTTTTTAATTGTAATCTATTGTATATTTTTTACGAAAAACATAAAAAAACATTAAAAAAAACATCAGAATATTGTAAAGAATATTTTTTTTACTTCATTCATCAACATATAAAACAAACCTTCTAGCCCATAAAAAATATTAAAGAAATTGCATAGTAACATCCACCCTCTTCTAAAACAAATAATATACTGTCATTTACATATCAAAAAATATTATTATATTATACCTGAAGGACATGTCAGGAATCAAAAAATTAATTTGGCCTTCCTCATATAATACGTGATGTAATTATGTTATTTACATTTAAATTATTATAATTATACAACTTATTTATAATGAAATGTTTCAGTCTACAAGGATTTTATTAAACTGAACACTTATTTTGTGATAAAAAAACACTTTTGCTTGTTAATAATTCTGTTCTTTTATTATTTGCTTATTTTAAAAATAATTTAATGTTACGTGAACCTTTTGTATTAAAGTGCAGGTATTTTACAATATTTCTTTTGTCTTTTAACATATTCTATGTTATATTTATTGTTTAAATATTTTAATTCGGTTTGTAATTAAATGTATATATATAGTGTATTACAAATATAAATAATGAAATCGATAATCTCTCACCGATTCACGAATCGATATTTATCTAACAACTATAAAACAGAGATCGATTAGTTATTTCCAAGAGAATTATTAAGATACGAAATAAACAATTAACTTTCTTCGACAACTCCGAAAGTAAAAAGCTGTCCTAAAACTGTAAGGTTTTTCTGATGCTCGACCTCCACACAATACACACACAACTTAATTTAAAATATTTATCATTTCATTTAAATATAACATTGTTTCGTTTATTTCATTTAATGATTCTAACTAAACCTCCCCCTTGTCGTTTTACGTTGAAAATTTAATGGCATCAATGCCCCATACATATAAGTAATACGACCAACTTCTGCATGTATATGGCGATTTAGAGCCCAACACCTAACCCACTCGTAAATACGAACATTAACATCCGGAAAATTTCGATCCGGATTTTGGGTTTGTTAGGTGTCAAAACGTCAAGATCCGGTGACAACAATTTACGCCCAAATTGGGCCAATTACAATAACTACCCCTTCTAGAATTTACAGCTTCACTATAGCGCT
Source organism: Lycorma delicatula (assembly GCF_047948215.1). NCBI lineage: Eukaryota > Metazoa > Arthropoda > Insecta > Hemiptera > Fulgoridae > Lycorma > Lycorma delicatula. The sequence continues at coordinate 52,684,356 of NC_134460.1, read as the reverse complement.
ATCTATACGGGAAGGTAAAATTAAAATGAAATGCTGAAACGAGACCAGGAGAATTGCTAAAAAGGGATTTCTTTTTACGCTCATATTTAAAGGAATGTGCAAGTCAACTTTAAAAATCCACCTTACCTTGTTCTTAATTGAGGTAGAGTATTGAAATTTGTAAGAAATATTTCAGCAATATTCAGAGGAATTTTTCTTAAAGTTGCGTTCCCTCATCTCAGTGTAAATCTTTTACTTCTTATCACAGAAGCTTGAAAATTTCAGCTTAAAATACTATTATATGAAAACATAACTCCCTTTTTTCTTTTCATCCATTCCTAAAAGGATGAAGGTTGAAATTCTATTCTTCGTTTGTACTGTACTCTGTAATAAATTATTATAAAACTTATAATTTAGTTCTGCTAATTATTCCACGTGTACTTGGAAAAAAGTTACTCCATAAACTGAAAAAAAGTATTTCGTTATTCTGCAATTATTTTTAAAAATTACAAAACAAGATAAAAAAGTTGGTACTGATAATAACAGCAAAATTCTGTGAAAATCTACTTCAGGATTTTCTTTAAACCTAAACTTAAAATGAGTGACACTGGATGAAGTCGTTTCGTTTATATAGAGGACTCGAAGTCATAATTTAATCAAACATTTTGCTATTTCCTGAATAATTAGTAAACTTAAATTTGGCACAAACGTTTTTACGAATATTAACAAAATTTTTTTAATCGATTAGTTTGGTATATTCTGGTAGAATCCAGGTATTATAGCAAATTGATTGATTTAAGAACTGTAACAGCTGAGTCCCTCGTTTGTGTAATGAATCTGCAGCTCGTTATACATCTATAGATTGCCAGTCAGTCCAGGATGGACGTTACGTTCTATGTTAAATAGAACGTAACAACGAAATGATGGTCGGGAGCAGCATCAAGGAATTGTTAATGTTGAAAATATAATTGGTCAGATTTGACCTCGATTAACAATCCATTGGAGGTAAAAAATCTGATGTGGACATCACATGACTTCCTTGTTAAATTACATTACACATTTTTGCTGCACTTCATTTATATTTATTTCATTTGAAAGTGAGGTACGATCCTCCAGTAATAAAAATGGACAGTTACACAATTGCTAAAATTATTAGTTTTTAATAATACCAAATATTTATATAATTATTAATTCAACAATCTTACCTAAAATATAGCGATAGAGTAAAAGTCCCTTTATTACTCTTTAAAAGTCCTATATGTATCTAATAGTATGTTTTTCAAATTATTATGATGTAACCATCAACAAAATGAAAATAAAAACGAAACAGAAGTTTAAATTTTATAGCGATATTTATTATCATGTAGATTGAAAGAAATGCATAAATAAAAATAATACAATTCTAAATTATTATTATTATTAATATTTATTTTTAATAAAAATCTTAAAGCTACCGTAAATCTTAAGTTTAGCGGTAAATCTTAAGTTTTACCCGTAAATTATAACATTTACCAAGTCACTTGGTAAAAGTCCGAAAAAATCTTGAAAACACATTTAATTCGGACTTTTACCAAATCGTTTTGGTCATTGTTGACAATTACCACATTCTGTTGGTAAAAGTAGACAATTCATTTTTAGAAGTATATAAAATTTTATTTCACTAATAACTTCTGATTTTTTTTCATTTTTTTTTTTTTAATTGAAATTATTTATTGAATTATTTTTTATTGTAAAAGTTTTTTTACCATCAGAGGTTAATAATTATTAATAAATCAATATTGTTAAATTTAAAAAAAAGTCGGAAATGAAGTCTGATTCGAACCGATGTGCAAATTTTTTGAATTTTGGGCTTTTTTGGACAGTTATGGTCTAGTCGATTGCAATCAAAAGGGGCGGTGCACAGCTAAATGTACTACAGTCCAACATCCAAAATTTCAACATTCTACGGCTAATCGTTTTTGAGTTATGCGACATACATACGGACGTATGTATAGCCCTCACGCCGAAACTAGTCAAAATGGATTCAGGAATGGTCAACTTTTTCTTCCTGTTTATCTTTTTTTGGTTTGCAACATTTTCTTTCTTTTTTCCTGTTTTCATTTTCCTTTCTTTTTTTAATTTTTTTTTTAAATTTAAATATATTGATTTATTAATAATTATTAACATATAACTGTAAGTAAAAATGTATAATAAATAATGTTTGAATAACAACAATAAAAAAAACATATGAAAAAATTTCAAAAGTTATTAGTGAAATAACATATTATGTTATGTCCACATCAGATTTTTTATGGAAAAGATTGTGAGTGATGATTGCATTTAAAACAGTTGAGATAAAACAAAACCTATTTAGAATTGCTTTCACTGAAAGTAATATTGTTCAAAAAACAACCAGTATCTTTAAATCTACATAATGAACGCCTCCCTTATATAACAGGTCATAATCTGCCCATTTCGGTGGACAGATGACCATCGATTTAGTCCATACTTCCTTAGGAAGCCTCGTTTGATATCTATATTCGCACTGACTCATTGTCTAACAGCAAAATTTTCAGCTGAAAAGCTAACTATTTATATGTAATCATTTAAAAGTTTTATTTACTTTTAAGTTCTTTGTTAAAAATTTTCCTATGAAGTTTTTGATTAAATCTATCAAGTATCACATTAATGTGATATTAATCGCTACACATTAATCGATATCAAGACGTCGTAAACAATGGATAACTGTAATAACAATTAAAAAAATCCAACCATTTTTATTTTTGAAATACTGAATTACGTCATTGGATGTTAATTCGAAAATGATTCAAAAAAAAATCTCATAAAAATATCCCAAGAAAATTTGATTTGGACACTACATGACTTCCTTGTACGCCTATTAAAGTACATATACACATTTTTTTTAAATGAAAAGTACATAAAATTTTATTTCATTAAAAACTTTTGATATTTTTCCATACTTTTTTTATTTTTTTACAAGCAGAGGTTAATAATTATTCATAAATCAATATATTTGAATTAAAAAAAATAAAAAGAGATGAAGTTGAATTCGAACCAATGTGCTCCCTTCCCCTTATAGATCCAAATATTTCATTAATTAAAATTTTATTTGACTATTACTCTGGAACCAATGAAAATAAGTACCACTTATGATATATCGTTGAAAATCTCTCAATGATGGTTAATAATGCAGTTAAAAAAAAGTACAAAATCCAATTTTTTTGAATTTTGGGTTTTTTTGGACACTTATGGTCTAGTCGATTGCAATCAAAAGGGGCGGTGCACAGCTAAATGTACTACAGTCCAACATCCAAAATTTCAACATTCTACGGCTAATCGTTTTTGAGTTATGCGACATACATACGGACGTACGTATAGACCTCACGCCGAAACTAGTCAAAATGGATTCAGGAATGGTCAAAACGGGTATTTCCGTTGAAATATGAAAACCGAAATATTTCGCGATCACAATACTTTACCTTGTACAAAGAAGTAAAAAGAAGAGAATACCTACAATAAACTGACGATATAAATGATAGAAACATCTACAAACATAAAATATACAAATAGGAGGTGAAACAGGAGGAAAAAAGACGTACAAAGTGGACAGAAGAAAAAAGCAGGATCACAAATAGAAGATGAAACTCTTCTGGACAACCAAGGAAGAAGAAGACTGAAGAAAAAGAAGCTCACACTATGTGAAATTGCCTCATATAGTCCAGGCAGGGCTTGATAGACAAGTGATAATAATATTTAAAAACTGGGAATATGAAGAATGCGGAAAAGAATAATTTTATATAACAGAAAAAAAATGTTAGCATTTCAGACATGACAAAAAATCTATACTACATTATCATAGCGTAAAAAATTATTTTATAAATTTATATTGCAATAAAGAATGGGAAATATTAAATACTCTTTTTTTAAATAATTTTTTCCACTTTTTTTTTCTTTCAATAAAACAATAAAAATAAGTTATTATTTTTTTTAATACAAGAATATCCTTGTAAATTCATTATTACAAAAAAGTGAGTTCATTAATAATGCTTTTTTTTAAATAATGAAAACTTTATTGTAAAATCTACATAATAACTGAAATTACATGAATATATATGGAACGATTTTCTAAAGAGTACACATAAATTTTATATCAACACACCAGTAAAATCAATTTTCTAAAACACTAAAATTGATTCAGTCGTACTGTAATGATCGGTAATAACCTATAACCGGATGTAAATCAATTTTAAGTAAAACTTTAACATTCCATTTACTTGCAAGAAATAACAGATATTATGTCCCAGTGATATTTCTAAATAAAAATCAAATTCACTTCGCGCCCTCACCTCTACCTCACTCTGTTTTTTTTATTCTTTGTATTCTGTATCCTTATAGCTATATATATGAATATTAGAGACCATAACCAAGGTTTATAGTTAAATGTTAATAAAGTAACTAAAGAGAAACCGACTGAGCGCAGGAGGGACGACGAGACGACGGTATGCAGGAATTTTATAGACTAGTGGAATGGAAGAAGAGGTTATGATAATGAACCGAAGTACACCGTGAGATAAATGATGCTAAGGTCTTCCTTCTACACTCCACAGGGCATTAGAACACGGAGGTCAAGAGAACCCTCGCCACTACGTATTATCATAATCACCGCACCCTTTATTGTTATTAAAGTTTCATTTTCCAACACCTTCACACTGTACCAAATAATAACTACATTGCTATCATTATTTATTCATATTAAAGAATAATACACAAAAAAAGATGAAAGTAAGATTTAAAAACGACACAAACACAAGCGCATAATTACATACAGATAATCAAATAGACATGTACTTATAAACATATAAAAATAAATATATAAACATAAAAATCTGACCCTAGCTGTTAAGAGGATTCAGGGAGCTTTTGCAAACGTTTTTAACAAATAAGTTAAGCTCAATATCATTAAACTAAAAAAATTAAAGAGCAATCAAATATTGCAAATACTACAGTTTTTTATAGGCAAAAAAGTGGTATAAGTATTAGCAACACCATGATACTTTAGTAAAGTTTGTAACAAAAGTTATCAACTTTTGAACTTTTACCAGTTAAAGTATCTTATTCAGGTTGAACAATTTGTAAACGCCTGATAGAAAATAAGAGTCTCGGTCAGCTCCTTACGGACAACCATTCCACTTGATTGAATATCAAGATTAAGAAACGCTCTAATGTCCACAGATCTTAGAAACAGAAAAACTGAGCGCCAAACCAGATTTCACCGTAAAGTTTTGCAAAAAAAAATGGATAATAACCTTAAGTAGTTTATTTATAGAATTACCGCGTAAGGAGATAATTAAACCCACCTAAAGAAGTACGATCTAGTATTCAAATCCATACTTTTGTACGGATCTGAATAGTAGATCGTACCCGTTTTCTTTGGTGGTCGAGTTTCAATTAGCCATACATCTCAGGAATGGTCGACCTGCGACTGTACAAGATTACACTTCATTTACATTCATACATATCATCCTCTGAAATAATACCTTACGGTGGTTACATAAAGTAAACAGAAAAAGAAAAGAAGTAATTCAAGGGCATTTGGAACGGGTGGGACATTCATCCAGCCAACAATTCTTCGGGAGATCGAGGTATCTTTATGTAGTATGGGAACAACATATTAATAATCAGTAGTTGAACAGGTTAGAAATGTTACAAAAAACGTTTTTCCTCTAGACAATAAATAACCAAGGTTTAGACTTCATTAAAAATAAAAAAAATTATCACACATTTCTCAATTTCTGTGATGAGTTTAAATAAATAACTGAACTTTACTCTTTAACGATGAAGTATTACTGATGGATAAAAAATCAATGAAAAAATAAATGAATCAATCTAAATATATAAATGGGAAAATACTGATTTCAATGGATAAACCGTAGTTTATTAAAATCTTTATGGATACGTGAACGAAGAACAGCCAAATTCAATATTGTAGTTTTGGCCACTCGTCTTATAATTGAATAACCTAGACACATATCTTATTTATCTTTATTTTAAATGAAATAACTACGTTCTTAAAAATGTTAACCTACATTTTTAAACATATTAAATGTTAAGTAAACTCATTATTTTATCCTTTTAAACTAATACATTCATAAATTATTTTATGTATATATACAACTAAAAAGTATAATTTTTAAAGTTAATTTACTTTATAAATTGTTATAATTTATTTTGTTGCTTTGAATAAGCCAGATAAATATCAATCGAAGCTGATATTACTTATAAGTAACAAATATAAATTTCTATTTAAATATTCAATGCTTGCGTTGAGTAGGAAAAAAAGCTGACAACAAAATTGTAATACTTTGCTGATATTGTTTGTTTATTCTTATATAGTGGAAAAATAATGATACACGAAAAAAAGTTGCAAAAAACTTTTTTCTGATGAAGGTAATTTATGATGAAGTTTTATTGTAAAAAGAAGTATATTTATTTATTTATATATGTATATATTTATTTATATATATATATTAAGTATATTTATTTTATTTATTTTTAATAAATAAAATAAAGTTTTAAAAAAGTTTAAAATAAATAAAAAAGTTTAAAAAATCAAAAAGGTATTTTTTTGTGCTCCCCACCTCCAAAATCACCTTCTAAGATGAAATTTTTTATTTTTCTACATTTAATACGTTAAATGCAAGAAACTAAAAACAATTTCAGTGAAAAATATACAATCAATAAAAACATACGTAAAATGTATTTTTGGAGTGTGAGGTGAATTACGATGGAATTTGATTGTAATATTATTATTAAAAGTTTAAATTGATAAAAAACTTTTATAAGATTCTAAAAATCGATATTTTTAAACTCTGATCGGCTTTCCGAACACAATTTACCCTTACAGCATTTTTATGGGTCGCTTGCTCTACTCATAATGCCAAGAAACCAGTTAAAAAAAATTCGGTTACAAAATATGCAATAAATAAAAAATAATGTTTTCAATTTTTTGTGAAGGAGGAATTTTGCATAAAATTAAAAAAAAAAATTCTAAGATACGCATGCACGCATGTACTGAGCTCAGCATAATGAGGGGTTATGCAAAATTTTGAGAAAATTCACTCCAAAATTTTACCAACAATTTGCCATATATATTTTAATATCTACACTGATTCAGCTTGTAGAGTGAAAAAAAAACAAACGTTTGTGTTAGTGGTAAAATTTCTGCTGTCACGTCCCTTGTATCAGTACCGATTCAGAACGCGGTCGTATCTATATACATCTCGATTCCCCCCCGAGGGGAGAAGATCCCACCTCGTAGCGTGTCCGGTCGCTACACCACCCCCTCCGATCCTAGCGAGTAGTGGCTTTAACGGAGGACATCTTCTCGCCCTAAAACTGATTGCGCACCACAGCTTTCAGTTCAGGCCCCGCAGAGATGCTACCGATGCAGCCCCGAGGGACATCTGCATCGGTAAAATTCACCCCGAGATAGTTTTTCGTGTTTATGCCTTCATAATGAAGACAACGGACACCTGCAGCTACCACGTCGCCCTCAGGAACTAAGCTAGAAGCCTAACCGCGGAACGAAGACCCCGCGCCTAGTCCTAACTATTATAGAGCCAACTACTGAATGTCTCAGATCCGTACTAATAGCCCCAACAACAAACTTTCCCACTAAAGTTTCATACATCGAAATGTAGACCTAGTTCCCGTAAGAACCCCGCTTAATACTCAAAATGAGTTTCTATCTGACTCCGCTCCGGTCCGCCCGGGAGAGGAAAATTAACGCCTACTCCCGCACAGCGCCATCACGGAGTCCCGCGTGACATTCACCATCTTTCGCAGACCGCCTTCAAGACTCCCCTGCATACCACTAAAGCAGTACCCAGAGAAGCCCCGCGGACAGTGTCATTAGCTCATAAGTGCCCCCGTCGGAGCGCGACCGCACCCACCGGGCAAGGATAACCCCGCCCGCTGACAGCGTGATTAAATACATGCCACCAATACATCTAACCGAGGCACGCTGCCTTAAGCGCCTACCTTCGGCCAGTCAACTGCCCAGGCGGTCCCTAGCCACCCAGGTTCCTATCACCTACTAAATCCCTTCGGCAGCCCTGCTCAGGGCGAGGAAGCGAAGGAAGCCAGCAACTATTGTCCACTCTCTACGAGTCCTCCAGTTGACTCGTATATCCAAAATAGAATTTACTCTTTCGAGTTCCCTAGCAACTCTGGTACGCTCAGCTTCATACCGGGGACGTATCTATATACAACAAAATAATCATTACTCATATTGGTCACTGTATAATTTATTTATTTAAATTTACATATATGTATAATTGTTGTAAAATATAACAGCATGTGGTTACTAAATATTAACATCGCGTAGTTTCTTTTATATGCATCAGAATTTACAGCAGATGCTTGTGAATCGGCCGCCTCAACACTCGTAAATCTACGCACAGTTTATTTACTTCAACTGTATAAGCTAATTGAATTTGGAATACTGAAAGTTATTAAGCTTAAAACATTACATTATTACACTAACACAGTAATATTTACATACACGTACGTACGAGCATACTTTTTTGTATTTTTTTGGGGGGGTCATGAAACGTCGAAAAATGCAAAAACCCCATATCCCATTTTTAATTGATGACCATACTTTTCTTCTTACAGCATAACAACAAAACCAAGGTAAGTAAAAATGTTAAACGGCAACATAATAAACTGTTAAAAATTCGTAAGAAATAAAATAGATAATAGGTAATAAAATAATTGTAATAAAATATCTTATACGGAAAAAACATTTTCTGTTATAAAGAATTTTGCATACGAATTATAAGTACAAAAGAAAACTCGAAATGTAGACTGTACACCGATAAAATACAAACTGTTTATTCAGATAGATTAGTATAACGCAATTTCTGACAAAGGGTTCGATAAAAATTAAAACATACTACGCAGGAGATTTTATTATGTAAAATCTACAGTCGTTTGTAATGATGCAAGATTATGAAAAATTGATTACGAATACTCAGAATGTTTTTATGATGTAGGCCACTTTAAAAGAACAGAAAATGAGAATATCCGGAGATGTTTAAAAAATACAAAACAATCGTATAAAAAGGACATTTAAGTATTTATGTTTGTTCAATGCAGACAGCGTTCGAGTATTTGTACATGTGCGAGGAAATCCAGCTTAAAGAAAGAAAGGATCACAAAGGGTCGTGCAAATCGCGTGTTTGGAGGGAGAAATTGTAGCAATATCCTACTGTGTGGGAAGGGTCAGCTTATATCCGTGGATAAAAGAGTCCTCGTGTTGTACGCTCGAAAAACAGAATAGAAAGGATAACTCTCTTTTTCAAACTCTCATTTTTACCCCCTCTATATCCAAAATTTACATTCAAGATAAAGTGTATCGGTTTCAATATTACCGTATACAATGCTTGAGCGGTTTTTAATAATGAAATAATAATTTCCGAGATGATGACGACAATAAGAGAATAAAAATTATGGAGAAAGACGGCCTTACCATCGAGATTAGAATTTTGATTACAGAAGGAACTTTTATAAGCTGATTGTTAAAAAAATGCTATCATTCACAAATGAAAATTCTGCAAATATTAGAATATTAATAAAAGAATCTTTTATTGCTACTTTTTATTTACAAAATTTTATTAAATCTCCTATTTATAGAGACAATGTTACATCAGTTCACGACAGAAAATTTCTTTGTTTTACATTAACTCCACTAAACTTTCTTATTGCTATACTATACAGAAAAGGCGAAAATGTTACATGGTTTATGTTTCAATACACAATTTTGTTGAATGTTTTGTCAATTGTAACGAAATAACGTTAATGGAAAAATTTATCTTACTAATAACAAAAACGATTACAACAAAAGCTTAAAAAAATTCCAGAAAATTTTTAACTGTTTCCTGAGTTGTGTTTTTTAACACAGCTCTATCCACAATGTTTTCCTTTTTTATACCCAAAACACAAATATAATTTTAGATAAATCGTACGCATCAAGAAGTATATTATAAATCATTCGAAAGAATCAACCGTTCGTGCGCTGTGCGCAGCCGCCCGACTCACCACCATTAGTCTGCTATGCGCCAATAGCAGCTAAAATAAAAATGTAACAAACAAAAATAAAGTACAACAAACAAACCCATTCACCTCCCTTTTTACTTCTTGTACGAAGTAAAGGAAGTATTGTGATAACGAAAAATTTCGGTTTTCAGATTTCAACGGAAATATCCATTTTGACTAATTTCGGCGTAACGTCTGTGCATACGTACGTATCTCGAGTAATTCAAAAACAGTTAGCCGTAGGATGTTGAAATTTTTGATTTAAAATCTAATTGTGCATCTCTCCTTTTGATTGCAATCGACTAAACAAAAAGTGTTTAAAGAGAAGCCCAAAATCCCCAAAAACTGGATTATGGACTTTTTCTTAACTGCAGTAATAAGCCCAAATTGAGAGGTTTTCAACGATATATCATAAGTGGTACTTATTTTCATTGGTTCCAAAGTTATAGCCAAATAAAATTTTAATTAATGAAATACTTGGGTCTTACAAGGGACGGCACATCAGTTTGAATCAGACACTTCATCTCTTTTCTTTTTTTTAAATTTTTTAAAATTTATTCATTTTAACTTTTTTTAAATTTAAATATATTGATTTATTAACAATTATAAACCCGTGTGTAAAAAAAAATTACAGTAATTAATACCTCAATAATAACAATAAAAAACATATATGAAAAATAATCAGAAGTAATTAGTGATATAAAATTTGATGTACTTTTAAATATATGTATATGTAATTTAGTAAGCATTATTACATATTTGTATATGTAATAGATTTGGTGAAACATCTGTTTCTTTAATATTAATTGAAAATTATAAGTTAGAATCGTTTTTGGATTTTCTAGTTTAATCTCTATTCATTTTTATTTAATTATTCTGTAATTTCTGTTTAATTTAATCTACATTATAGTTAACTACAGAGTGACCCTCAGAAGAACAACATATACACTGAGGTATACATGCCCGATATTTAATAAATTGCAAAAAATTCTTATGTTTCAGTTCATTACTTCTCTGATATTGTCAGACAATATTCTCCGCAAGTCGGAGTTGAACATCATTTCGTTCATTTGTTTTTTGTTGCCAATCATTTAATCGCTCTTTGGTTGGATATAATTCTTCTACTTTTAATTTGTGTACACGTTCTTCTCTACTTTTAAAATTTTCTCTCTCTTTATATTCTTCATCCACTCTTAATTTGTTATTCTTTGCTTGGTCTTAACGTTTTCTCCCTCTTTATATTTATCATTTTCTCGTAATCTTTTTATTCTTTGTTTGCAACATTTTCTTTCTCTTTTCCTGTTTTCATTTTCCTTTCTTTTTTTTAAATTTTTTTTAAAATTTAAATATATTGATTTATTAATAATTATTAACCTATAACTGTAAAAAAAAATTATAATAAATAATGTTTGAATAACAACAATAAATAAAACATATGAAAAAATTTCAAAAGTTATTAGTGATGAAAGTTAAGTCCGCATCAGATTTTTTATGGAAAAGATGGAGAGTGATGATTGAATTTAAAACAGTTGAGATAAAACAAAACCTATTTAGAATTGCTTTCACTGAAAGTAATATTGTTCAAAATACAACCAGTATCTTTAGATCTACATAATGAACGCGTCCCTTATATAACAGATCATAATCTGCCCATTTCGGTGGACAGATGACCATCGATTTAGTCCATACTTCCTGAGGAAGCCTCGTTTGATATCTATATTCGTACTGACTCATTGTCTAACATTATGCCGCCGATAAACAAATAATTGATACTGGAAAAAATATTCAGCTGAAAAGCTAACCATTTATATGTAATCATTTAAAACGTTTATTTACTTTTAGTTCCTTGTTAAAAATTTTCCTATGAAGTTTTTGATTAAATCTATCAAGTATCACATTAATTATTATCGATATCAAGACGTAGTAATCAATGGATAACTGTAATTACAATTTTAAAAAAATCCAACCATTTTTATTTTTGAAAAACTGAATTACGACATTGGATGTTAATTCGAAAATGATTAAAAAAAATCTCGTAAAAATATCACAAAAAAATTTGATTTGGACACTACATGACTTCCTTGTACGACTATTAAAGTACATATACACATTTTTTTTAAAATGAAAAGTACATAAAATTTTATTTCATTAAAAATTTTGATATTTTTTCATATTTTTTTTTTTTTTTTTACAAGCAGAGGTTAATAATTATTCATAAATCAATATATTTGAATTAAAAAAAAAGAGATGAAGTTGAATTCAAACCGATGTGCTGCCTTCCCCTTATAGATCCAAATATTTCATTACGTAAAATATAATTTGGATATAACTCTGAAACCAATGAAAATAAGTACAACTATGTATGATATATCGTTGAAAAGCTCTCAATGAGAGCTTATTACTGCAGTTAAGAAAAAATTTGAGCTTTTTTGGGCACTTGAGCTTTTTTGGACACTTTTGGTCCAGTCGATTACAATCAAAAGAGTTGGTGCACAACTAGATGTTACAACAGTCCTGAACCCAAAGTTCAACATCCTACAACTAATCGTTTTTGAGTTATGCGAGATACATACGCACATACGTACAAACGTCGCGCCGAAACTAGTCAAAATTGATATTTCCATTGAAATCTGGAAAAAATCGAAATTTTTCATGATCACAATTCATACTATACTTCGTACATGGAAGTAAAAAATCTAGTTACTAAAATTAATCGTATAATGTAGTTAACGAAACCGACGTTAACTAATTAAACCGACGTAATTCGAAACGAATTCTTTAATGCAACCAAGAAAACCAAGAAAATTTTTTTTAATCTAATCAGCAAAATTTTTTTTGAGTAATATGATTAGGGACGCCGTTTTGAATTATCCAAAATTTTAGACTTTTATTTGAAAACTGAAAACCGTAGTTAGGGGCAAGAGATGTTTCAAATTAGTAGTAGAGATTAATTTCTTATAAGGCAGCTTCTATTTCTACTCACAAAAAACCGTGCCAAAAAAAAATGAATACATTAGGCAGTTAATTGAACAGCTTAGATAAATAAATAATTAAATTTTGTTTTAAAAAAATATTTTTTATAAATCCAACAAAAAAATTAAATCAGGTTCCACCGAGATTTGAACTCGGATCGCTGGATTCAAAGTCCAGAGTGCTAACCATTACACCATGGAACCATCTTAAATAAAACTGAAAAGAACTAACATTTATATTTAATTTGCTAGTAGTAAAAATAAACATTGTGATTAGAATGAATAGAAATCGTTGGTAGTAAAAGCAAAATTATCATTCAAAGCAGATCAGCAGCTGTCACACAACACGTCAGATATAAATTTATCTATATAAGCATGTATGAGCACGATACGCGCATACAATAATTATAATTTTATCAATGTATATGAAGTAATTAAACTGAGTTTGTTAGTGTAGCTAACGATTCAAATATGAAAACTAATTTATTTTGAAATATATGTATCGATATGAAGGCCAAAGGTCTACAATAACTAACACAGGTCAAATGTAATGCTATCATAGGCTATTTAATAATATTAAATATATAATTTTAAATTAGCAGAACTTCATTTTATTTACTTTATTGTTTAAGCATATTAAATAAAAAGGTTAAATCATATTGCCCCAATGACATATTATTAACATGCTCACAATCTGTCTAATATATATTTTAATAAATATTTTAAATTTAAAACAAAACAAAATTTTAAATCGCTATAACAAGATTACGTACAATACAAAGGTACATTTTTAGGATTTCAAAATCCTTAAAGTTTAACACAACAATAAACATCTTTTACAACACGCAAATGAAAAGAAGACTAAGGACTAAATTAATTTCCGGTTTTACACTTCCAGGAGGTTTTTTTTAAATATTCCTTAAGGATTTCAAATATAAATGATTTAATTATGCATTATTGAGAGTAAAATTGTGATAAAGATAAAAATGTTCAGTTAAAATATTTCGGTCCGATTTGACCACATCAATTAAATAACATTTTCACCTTTAAAATTACGCAGTATATAAGAATTTAATTGATAAAAAAAAAATCAACATTTTTTGTAAAATATTTTTGACAATAATAATATAAAATAAAATATTAAGGGTAAAAATATTTACCCATGATTAAAAAAATGTTGTTTTTTATTTAATGACCTTGTTCAACAGGTGCCTTATATAATAAATTAATAACAGCAACAAATTGAAAAACATAAAATATCAAAAATTTAAAAAAAAGATTTTTTAATTCTTAATTCGGGTTTCACGGGACTTCTTTTTTGCAAATGTGTCTACATTATCTACAGTAATACTAGATGAAGTTGAGTATTAAATTTTGAAAATTAAAGGTTAAAAACCTGAGATTTTAATTACGAGTACCATTCATTTCACCCTTTGTTTTTAGGGGCATAAAAAGCTATTTAGTGGAATAATTATTTATATCAATAAGTTTGCCCAATTTTAAGCAATCTTAACAAACAAGGCTAAAAATATATATATATATAAATGGCTGTCCTCTCTACAAATGTGTTCGAAAATCAAATCGAACTTGGGATTTATATAGTCAAACTAAATAGATTTATATATACGCAACTACAACTTTTTTTGTTCAACGGATTTTCGAGATAGGAAGCAAAATAATGTTAAGTAACCTCACCAGTAAAACCGATAGAATTAAAACTTTAGAATTTTAAATAACTTTTAACAAGTACTTTCATTTACTAAAGCTCAATTTTCTATGACCACTATACAAAAAAAAAAGTCTAAAATTCAAAATTTAATTTAATGTCATAAATGTCTGCTCCGTATTGAGCCACTTTCGAAGAATCTATTTTCGGAGAAATCCGTAAATATTATTAGAAACAAAAGTACGTATGTACATAAATCTACCAGAAATTTCTATAACACTTTTTATTTTTTAGCGTGAAAAGTCAACATCCGAAAAACTCCGATACCAGACTTTTGGCCGATCGAAATACTTTCTCTTTATTGCTTTGCTCCTGCAGCAACTAAATCTGAGAAAATAAGAATGGTAATTATACATGTCATCAAAAGAGAAAAAAAAAATCAATTTACTAACAGCCCATTCTAAAATCCACAAGAGATCACACTTTAAAAATAGCCTGTTCCCAATTAATTATAGTAATTTATTAAATACGTCGGAGCAGTAAACCGAAATAATGAATGTAATTATTTATTCCAGGTGCACGTTCGAAGAACAGAACGTAACAAAATTAAAAAATTGAATAAATCTTCAAAAAAAAAAAAAAATGTGACGATATAAATTTCATAAACTTTTTTTCTTACTACTACTAACATGTAATCTAAAGGAATTATACAAAATATTAAAAATAATAAAGGTCCCACCGAGATTTGAACTCGGATCGCAGGATTCAGAGTCCAGAGTGCTAACCGTTACACCATGGAACCGTCTTATTTGAATTACGAAATTACATTTACAATAATTTCATTGTTATAATGTAAAGGAATTAAACAAAATATTAAAAATAATAAAGGTCCCACCGAGATTTGAACTCGGATCGCTGGATTCAGAGTCCAGAGTGCTAACCGTTACACCATGGAACCGTCTTATTTGAATTACGAAATTACATTTGTAATTATTTCATTGTTATAATGTAAAGGAATTAAACAAAATATTAAAAATAATAAAGGTCCCACCGAGATTTGAACTCGGATCGCTGGATTCAGAGTCCAGAGTGCTAACCGTTACACCATGGAACCGTCTTATTTGAATTACAAAATTATATTTACAATAATTTCATTGTTATAATCTAAAGGAATTATACAAAATATTAAAAATAATAAAGGTCCCACCGAGATTTGAACTCGGATCGCTGGATTCAAAGTCCAGAGTGCTAACCGTTACACCATGGAACCGTCTTATTTGAATTACAAAATTACATTTGCAATAATTTCATTGTTATAATGTAAAGGAATTATACAAAATATTAAAAATAATAAAGGTCCCACCGAGATTTGAACTCGGATCGCTGGATTCAGAGTCCAGAGTGCTAACCGTTACACCATGGAACCGTCTTATTTGAATTACGAAATTACATTTGCAATAATTTCATTGTTATAATGTAAAGGAATTATACAAAATATTAAAAATAATAAAGGTCCCACCGAGATTTGAACTCGGATCGCTGGATTCAGAGTCCAGAGTGCTAACCGTTACACCATGGAACCGTCTTACTTGAATTACAAAATTACATTTACAATAATTTCATTGTTATAATCTAAAGGAATTAAACAAAATATTAAAAATAATAAAGGTCCCACCGAGATTTGAACTCGGATCGCTGGATTCAGAGTCCAGAGTGCTAACCGTTACACCATGGAACCGTCTTACTTGAATTACAAAATTACATTTACAATAATTTCATTGTTATAATCTAAAGGAATTAAACAAAATATTAAAAATAATAAAGGTCCCACCGAGATTTGAACTCGGATCGCTGGATTCAGAGTCCAGAGTGCTAACCGTTACACCATGGAACCGTCTTATTTGAATTACAAAATTACATTTACAATAATTTCATTGTTATAATCTAAAGGAATTATACAAAATATTAAAAATAATAAAGGTCCCACCGAGATTTGAACTCGGATCGCTGGATTCAGAGTCCAGAGTGCTAACCGTTACACCATGGAACCGTCTTATTTGAATTACAAAATTACATTTACAATAATTTCATTGTTATAATCTAAAGGAATTATACAAAATATTAAAAATAATAAAGGTCCCACCGAGATTTGAACTCGGATCGCTGGATTCAGAGTCCAGAGTGCTAACCGTTACACCATGGAACCGTCTTATTTGAATTACAAAATTACATTTACAATAATTTCATTGTTATAATCTAAAGGAATTATACAAAATATTAAAAATAATAAAGGTCCCACCGAGATTTGAACTCGGATCGCTGGATTCAAAGTCCAGAGTGCTAACCGTTACACCATGGAACCGTCTTATTTGAATTACAAAATTACATTTGCAATAATTTCATTGTTATAATGTAAAGGAATTATACAAAATATTAAAAATAATAAAGGTCCCACCGAGATTTGAACTCGGATCGCTGGATTCAGAGTCCAGAGTGCTAACCGTTACACCATGGAACCGTCTTATTTGAATTACAAAATTACATTTGCAATAATTTCATTGTTATAATGTAAAGGAATTATACAAAATATTAAAAATAATAAAGGTCCCACCGAGATTTGAACTCGGATCGCTGGATTCAGAGTCCAGAGTGCTAACCGTTACACCATGGAACCGTCTTATTTGAATTACGAAATTACATTTGCAATAATTTCATTGTTATAATGTAAAGGAATTATACAAAATATTAAAAATAATAAAGGTCCCACCGAGATTTGAACTCGGATCGCTGGATTCAGAGTCCAGAGTGCTAACCGTTACACCATGGAACCGTCTTATTTGAATTACAAAATTACATTTACAATAATTTCATTGTTATAATCTAAAGGAATTATACAAAATATTAAAAATAATAAAGGTCCCACCGAGATTTGAACTCGGATCGCTGGATTCAGAGTCCAGAGTGCTAACCGTTACACCATGGAACCGTCTTATTTAAATAAAAAAATTTAATTTACAAGAATTTCTTTCTAATAATCTGAAGGAATTATATAAAATGTTAAAAATAATAAAGGTCCCACCGAGATTTGAACTCGGATCGCTGGATTCAGAGTCCAGAGTGCTAACCATTACACCATGGAACCTTCTTATTCGTATAACATAAATACAATTAAAATAATTTCGTCCTAATAAATTAAGGAAATTATATAAATGTTCAAAATAATAAAAGGTCCCATCGAGATAAAACTCGGATGGTGGATTCAAAGTCTAGGGTACTAAAAATTGATAAAATTTAATAGATTAATTTAATTAACATAATAATAATTTACACAATGCAATTATTATTATTATCATAAAACTAACATAATTTTTGACGTGATGCTTAAATAAAATTTGTGTTAATAAAAGTTTTACCTTAAAAAGGTTTTTAATAAATGAAGGAAAAAAGGATTCTTGTTTATTATCGCACCGCCTCTTTTTTTCACTTTTTTTGATGCAACTTCTTATTGCATCGTATTAAACGTATTATTACAATGTATTAAATAAAATAATTGTTTTTTAGCGAGCGCAGTGAGCGAAAGTTTTGTTAGTTTAGATTATGTTGACTCCGTATACTGACAAATCGTAGGTATATCAACATAACCTAACCAAGCATAAACTACGCTCGCTTCGCTCGCTAAACTTATCAAATTAACGTTAGGTAAGCCTATTGTATACAACTTACTAATAAAATAACCTCATTGTTATCGCATCGCCACTTTTTGGTGACAAATGTTGTAGAATGAGTAAAAATATGTTTTTTCAAATAATAATAATACCAAGGAATCAGATTATTTTCGTATGTTACGCATCCAAAAAGTTTCCATTCTAAAGCTTGGTACTTACGTATTAACACCACCGTAGCTACAGCTTTATTTAAAAACAAAGTAGTCAATCGGATTTCGGTGGAAAATGGGCCGATATAGAGTTTAACATAGATTTAAAACAGTCTCTTTATTAATATTAATAAATATTTATTTATTTTATAAATATAATTTAACCAAACTTAACCTACACTCGCTTCGCTCGCTAATAAATACTCAAAAAATTACGGTGTTAATTAGTCAAGGTTAGCGAGCAAAGGGAGCGTAGGTTAAGTTTGGTTAAATTATATTGACTACTTTGTTTTTGAAATAACGCTGTAGCTGCGGTGGCGTTAAATATGTAAGTACTGAAAGCTTGAATCATGCAAAAGTGAATCATAAATATAATTTTGTAGATCGAGAAACAGAGGTCCACACTATAGAAATATGCTCATCATCATTTGGAGAATTATTTAATTGAATTTATGTGGCGTAAAAATATTGAAAATGTGGCGAAAATATCATTAATTCTGTTCTATTCAATAGCATTCTCGAGTTTTATCCTACGAAAATGTGATGTATTGTGTTAAAATTATGGTGATTATTGGAGTTTTGTAATTTTTAATTTTCATTAAAAATGTATTTTTTTTCATCTGAAATATACGTTACTATTCATTTTCTCATGAAATCTGAAAAAGTTGCATCAAATAGAGTGAAAAAAGTGGCGGTGCGATATCAAACAAGTACCGAAAATATTAAATCTACTAATAAACTCTACCGAATAAAATGTACAAGAACCTAAATATACTGTTAGTTCATAAAACATATTTTCGATATTTTGAATTTTAAGTACATTATTCCCAGTAAAAAACTAATTAAAGTTTCTTTTTTAAACAATTATCTTTCTATCAAGTTCGTTCGTAAGACAAGTTTTCTATTAAATTTTTTATCAAACAAGATTAGATTTATATAACAATGTAAGACTACTTCGCTAAACAAATTCCAGCGTTACAACTTTCAATGCATTTTCTCTTCGTATTGATAAAAGTCAATTTTCAAAAATTTATCCCTCAGTGAAAAACTTTGCAAAGACAAAAATCAGATCATAATTTAACCGTAGCTAACTTTATAAAGTTAATGAACCAACAAAGAAGCAGAGGTAAGATATCCTAACATGATTCGATGAGTTAAAGACTAATGATTTAAATGTAACGAAGCCACGAATTTGTTAAATATAAATTAATAACACTATTAAGAATTATTACATGACTTAGCTAAGGCTACGCTTACTTAAAATTTACGGATAAATAGTATTAATGTCTTACCTAATTATAGAATAGTCATAAATAAATTTAACCTTTATTATAATTCAAATATAATGATTATTAAAATAACAAAAAATAAGTCGTGTAAATTGCAACAGGTTTAAACACAATAAACTTGAATAGCACTAACTGAAGGAGAACTGATAAATACGTACGTTCAACCCGAAGCATCAACGTTCACTTCATACCTGAACGTACAGGTCATGGTTGCACAGGTAGAGAAGTCTGGTAATACTGCGTATAGACGTCGCTAGTTACGTAAAGATAAAGATCTCAACTAAATAAACTAACCTACATATAATTTAGTCGTACTTTTTTAAATAAACTTTATGTAATATATTGATTATTGATTCCAGGCGTTTGTTTACTTTTATCAACAGAAATTTAAAAATTTTGACTATTTATTTTAAGATTAAAACAAAACGAAATATCAGATAAACCGTTCCGTCCGTCACACAAAACACTCAATTGCCGCTTTTTAGTAGCAAAAAAAAACATATTAATAACTGTTAAATTATTTTTACTTATACAACATAATGTTAAAAAAAACGATGTTTAGATAATTTATTTAATTTAGCTAAACAAAAACTGAACCCTTGTTTGTATACAGGAACTATAGTTTTAAGAATTTTAGCATGTGAAATATGTCAAGAAAAAGCATTATACAAACACATTTTATATCTCACCAGTATATAAAGAGAAAAAGTCTTAGTTTCTTCCTGATGACCTCAAAAACTACTTACTCAATAATTATGAAATTTTAATTGTAGTTTTCTTATGATCCCCAAAATGCTTACCAAAGTAAAAACCTCACCGATCTCACTACTACATAAATCATAAATTAAAAAAAAAAAATTAATTAAACTTATAAATAATTAACCTAGAACCACTTTTGTTAAATTTAATGTCGTTGTATGTATCGATAGATATTGCCTATTTCGATTACCATTGTCAATATCGACTTCTTCTGACAGTTATATGATTTACTAAATTTTAATGTCGTTATTATTATCTGCAAAAGATTAGTTTGTAATACTATCGTAATGTACATAAAAACAAATTTGTTTGATAATGAAATTATCAAAGATTGCAGTGACAATCACGCCGATAACGTATGAATCGATCAAACAGATTTACTTAGCTAATCCCAAAAAACAAACACCGAATGGTAGACCATGACGGTGTTTTTCATACGGTTTGAATACTAGATCTGGATACTGGTGTTCTTTCGTGGCTGGGTTTCAATTAACCACACATCTCAGAAATGGTCGACCTGAGACTGTACAAGACTACACTTCATTTACACTCATACATATCATCCTCAGAAGTAATCCTAACGGTGGTTCCGGAGAATGAAGAGAAAAAGAAAAGGTTTTAATTACGTAGTCAACAAATTTAAAACGTGTAAATATTGCAATTTTTTTTGTAATTTTCATTTAGTCGATTAAAAAACATTTTTATTTTAAATACATAGAATTATTATGTTAATTGTTTATAAATAAAGATCCCTGTGGTTTAACAAACAACATATAAATAATTTCATACTGTTACTTTAATGTAATCATATATGAAAAATTTTTACGAAATAAGAATAATAGTTTTACAAAATTCGTGTTTGTATCCTGTTAAAAATATTACGTAAATTGTTACATAACCAAAAACAAAAATACATAAACCAAAAATCTATACCCAAAATACCAACTTAACAATTTATTTAATTAATAAATTTATTCTTTGGTTATTTATTTTTTTGTTTAAGTATACCAAAAATCTTTATCATTAGTTCAAAACGTGGATTGAAGTGTTTTATTCCAAAAAGAATGTTATTTTATAAATGAATCCATTTTCCATTAGGATTGGAAGCTTCATTATTTTGAGGTATTATGAAGAATCAACTAACATTTGTTTTAATTATATTTACTCTAAACCTAAATTACTAAATTACCGATTATATTAAAATCTATGTAAATAAATAAAACACTATTTTAGATTGAAATTCATAACCTCTTTGAAATATATCCTTTTAAGAAAAAAAGGATGATGCGTGGGTTTGTTTGAGGTATGCTAACATTTTTATTTTAACTGTTTTCGGCGCAGAGCGAACCACGTGTGCGCCGGGCAGCTGCGCGCAGCGCCCGAACGATGCATTCGTTCAAACGATTTATCAGAAATAACATTAGTGTTTTGGGGATAAAAAGGAAAACATTGGAGTTAAAGCTGTATTAAAATATCATAACTCAAGAAACAGCTACAAATGCAGCACTTTTAAACATCATTTTGAAGCTTTTCGTTTGTAAAAGTGTTTGTTGTTAGGACGCTAAATTCATGAACGTTATTTAGTTACAGTTGGCAAAAACATTTAACAAAATCAAGTGTAATGAAACATAAACCGTTTAATATTTTCCCAGCCGCGAACATGGCCCGTGGCCTGCCGGCCATAGGCCCGCCTTTTTTCTAGTCTAAGAAAGCATTCAAATAAACAAAAAATGCATCTTAAAATTAGATCACAAAAGTCACTTTGCGGGTAAAATTCAAACAAATAATAAAGAAAACTTCCAAAACGTAACGTTCCACTGAGATTTGAACTTGTGTCACTGGATTCAGGGTCCAGAGTGCTAATCATAACACCTTGGAACCACACCAAATTTAAATTGTTAATTTTTAGTTAATGATTCTAAGTATTTATGATAATAGTGCTCATGATTATACAGATAAATGTTAACAATTATTATAACTTATTAAATACTTATAATTCACAATTAGCTAAAAATTTCCCTGGATAAAACACGCAACATACACTTTTGCGTGAGAGTGTACGCTATTACATGTTTTCCTGAAATGAATTAACGAAGTCTGTTTTCATAAAGGTGCAACCAAGCTTAGACCTTTACCAAATAGCTTCTACCAGTTCCATATTATGACACGTGATAACGACATACGAGGCGTATTACCAATCAATATCATTCTAACTTCTTTACCCTAATGAGATCGTCGAGTTTTACGGCCCGTGTCATCGTGTATAACAGTAAGATAATAAATTTTAAAATTGTAAACTGTAAAATTATTTATTGGTTCTATATCATTAACGATGAATATCTTTTCTCATTTTTATAATTAATGTAACTATTCATACGTTTCTCTGATCTTTTCTACTAATGAGGCAAATTTTATTTTCCTCTAGTTACAATTGTTCTGTTAAACTGCGGGTCCTAAATTGTAATTAATGTCTTGACAGATTAATTTACAGAGATGTTCGTTATCTCGACAAGTTTAGTTTTATCTTTCTTGTTTCTGGGGAACAGAGGCCAGTTTTCTAGACGCCACTGTAACACTAGTTATATATTTTTTTTAAATTTCTTACCCTCTCCATGGAACATTCCATGGAGAGGGTAATATAGTTAATAATAATAATATTAATTAATAATAGTAATTAAAAATAAAATAGTTAATTTAAATCCAATAAAAAAATTAATTAAAAAAAATAAATTATCTAAAAACAATGAGCTTATCCTAAACTATTACTAAACTATTTAACTGTTACTATTAAATAATAATAGTAATAATAATAAATTTACTATATTACTATTATTTTAATAATTAATTACTAATAATTCCAGTTTACATAACTGCAATTATTGTCCTTGTTTTATTAGATCCATCTTGTAAGTTATTACGAATCAAATTTGATTTTCTGTCTTTAATAATTTTTTTATCGACTTTTTCTTATGTTATCAATGTTTTCTCCAGAAAAACCAATTAATCTGCCTCTATTTTTAATAAAATTAATATTTTTGCTATGTGATTCCAGTTGAAGAAAGCTGAAGGCCGCCATGTTAATATGATGAAAAGAATTATAAATGATTCTTAATTGTAGTTGTTAAGAAAAATATACGATTACTCTTAATTTGATAGAAAAAACATTTTGTCTGTTAATATAATTTAATTATTCAAAAAAATTTTAATTTAGTTCTATACAAAAAAAAATCATCCATTAGGTAAGTCAACCAAATTTTCTTAATACTGAATTCACTTTTAGCATAGATTTATAGGTTATCTATGGAGATATCAGCTAGAAATACACAGTATGGGTATTTAATGTACAGTACGGGATTAATGTTCACTCAATTAAATTTTATTCATATTCATTCGATTTGTTTATGAAAACGGTTAATGAATAATGAAAATCCTTTATATAATACACACAATTAAAATACAGAAAACTCTTTGATTATACTGCAGACCTAAATTAAAAAATATTAAAACTACAATTACACTGTAACAGAAATTAAATTACAATGTCACAGCGCCTTTGTGCAATAAGTAAAAGGGTCCACATCTGCACATATTACTAACAATATAGAACTTCTGAAAGTCTTAAATTGATAATCTCGCCTGACTTACGCAGAAATATTAGGGTGAACAGAATAACAAGATACAATGCACGTATGTAATAGGCCAATTTTATTATTGAGCCATGAAGAGAAGAGGGTGCCTGATCTAATTGGGTTGACCCTCACAAAAGCGACCAGTCCATTTTACAACAATGAATCACAGTGTAACACTATTCAGATACAGGTAATCATTCTAAGCCCACCGGGTTGGTCTAGTGGTGAATTCGTCATCGCAGATCAGCTTACTTCAAAGTCAAGAGTTCTAAGGTTCAAATCCTAGTAACTTTTATACGGATTTGAATACTAGATCATGGATACCGCTGTTCTTTGGTGGTTGCGTTTCAATTAACCGCACAGGAGTGGTGGAACTGAGACTGTACATGACTATACTTCATTTACCCTCATACCTATCATCCTCACTCATCCTCTGAAGTAATACCTTACGGTGGTTCCGGAGGCTAAAAAGAAAAACGAAAAAAAGGTAACCATTCTAATCTGATACAAAACTTTAAGTAAAGTTAAAGCATATTATAAAAAGAATAATATGTAAACAAAAATTTACAACCTAAATGGCTCTCATAAATCAGTTAAATAAAATAAATAGATAACGAAAATAGATGATACCTTATTTTAGTGAAGAAGTTAAACAATACGTCCCTACACACAAAAAAAATATATATATTATTAGAGTTCTTTGCGATAATCTCAACAAGTAATATAAAAAACCTTGCTTCAAATACATTCAACAAGTCTCTGTAACGCAATCGGTTAGCACGTTCGGCTGTTATCCGAAAGATTAGTAGTTCAAGCCCGGGGACAATCATGAATTTTTTGTTCCTTTTGCTTACTGCTTATAAAATTTAATCCAGAAGAAACAATCAATTATTTCAAAATAAATTATAAGCTGAATTCAAGTACAAACAGATTTCATTAATTTATTATTAATTATTTTATTATTTTCTGTAAAACCAAAACTAAACTGCAATTAATTACTTAATCATATATGTTTTGCTCTTCGGATGTCCTCCACTATTTATTTTTATATTCCTTAATCTGATGCCCGTAGATTATTATTATTATTTATTAATTAATTAATACTAATGTGTTAATACTGCATGTTATTAATACAAGATATAAATATAGTATTAATAGTAGATAATAAATTGTGGTTAGTGACTGCTCTACCGACTAGATATGCTTCTATTTTGTGTTTGAAGGAATTATCAAACCAGGAATTAAATTATATTTAATTTGTTTAATTTAATCTACAGTTCCCCTCCCCGTTAATTTAACCATTATGTCGACATTTATTAGATACAGATTTATACTTTTGAGTTTTCTTTTTACTTTCCCGTCTAGATAGCGCTATAGAATTACTGCAGCTCTAGAAGGGAAAGCATTGCAATGAAACTAATTTCGGCGTATGCGGTTTTCACCGGATCTTGACGTTTGGACACCTAAGGAACCCAAAAAACCGGATGTTAATGTTCGTACGTACGTGTATGTGTTCGGTGATGACCTCTAAATCACCTTATATCTCAAGAACTACGGAACCGATTCAGACCAAACATGATCAGATTACTCTATATATGAGGCATTGATGCCATTAAATTTTCAACTTAAAAGGTCAAGGGGGTGAAGCTGTAGAGGAAGGACACCCTCCGCATCTCGAGATTTTACCTAATTAAGGTTTTCTAAGGCACATTTGGTAACAAATAACAATTTTTTCAAAAAAAAATTTACAAAATCGCACCCCCACCCCAAAAATTCTTTAAACTACTGCTATGCTGTGACAGAAGAGCGGGAATTAAATAAATGAATATTTAAAGTTTAAAAAAGTAAATCAGTTTGGCTGGGTCTCGAACTCCATCACCCGGTCGAATGGGTACCTGTTGCGTTAAGTATCGCGGCTACACCAGACTGCAGACCGTACAAGCGAAATTTGTTCTATGAAATTTGTGAAATTATATTAGTTTAGTTAGTGCCGGCCTACGCCACTAGTACCCCTACTCCCGCGCGAATTAAGTGGTATGCGCGCACGCTTTAGTTAGAATTACTAAATTAAATAAACGAAAAAATATTAAATTTAAATACAATGATAAATATTTTAAATATTTTATTTTTGATTCCTTCGCATCATAAATGCGAAGGAATTTCCCGTCACGGGGCTAAAACCGCGTTCCGGGAAAGTCCTAAAACTGCGTTGTCAGCTTATTTAATACAGTTTTTTGTTTGATGCTGTAATGAAAATTATTGGTTAACAATTTTCTTCCCAAGATAGGTTTTGTACTTTTTTCATTAACATGGTTCCGGGATCGAATCCCGGTCAGGCATGGCATTTTCACGCGCAACAAAAGTTTATCATTCATTCTGTGAGTAGTACCTTACGGTAGTTCCGGAGGTTAAATAAAAAAAAAGGGACTAGTAAATTTGTAGTCTGGAATAGACTCAGGTTGACCACTGCATTTATACGTATTACATATTTTAAACAAATTTTCTTTATTTTACTGAAGAATAAAACGCCAATAATCCGACCCTTTTTAAAGCATTACTTATATTATTAATAAAATAAACGTTAAAAAATACAACTGATTAAAAAACACAATAAAATATAAAAATTTATTTATCCTAATTAAACAAGTATCGATAAAAAATGCAAAGTTATGTTTACTTAAAGTAACATTTACTACCAGAAGATGATCTGCAATTAAAAAAATTATTACTTAAAAAAAAATTGTTGAAAATATCTTTTAAAAATCATTAGTAGTGGTGTGCATGTACCTCCATCGAAAATTTAATTACATGAGGTCTGTGCGGTTTTTGTAATATGCGATCTCCGTGAGCAAAAATACAACGTAAAGTTTTCCGGGAAACGGGGGAAAACTCACAAAAAAGTTTCAACTTTTGAAAGAAGCTTAAGGAAAGAATACTCTGGGCCGTACGCAATGTTACGAATTGTTTTCACGATTTAAAAGTGGTCGTCAATCTACTGAAGATGACCCTCGACCAGGCGTTCAAGTGATGACACCCGCGTTTTAAAAATCAGCAACTGGTGTCAGCAAATCGCCGACTGACTGTTACAGAACTTGCAGAAGAGGTTAGCATAGCATCTCAATTGGATCATGCCATGACATTTTGACTGAAAAACTGAACGTGCATAGAATTCCAGCAAACTTTGTTCCTCGTTTGATGACCGAAAGCACAAAGAGCATCGAGTGGACGTTTGCCGGCAACTTCTCGAACAAGCCGATGAGGATGAAACGTTCATGCAAAGAACATAACGGGAGACGAAAACTGGGTTTATTGCTATGACATCAAGACAAAGGTTCAATCATCACAGTGGACTGGCAAAGGATCTCCACGCCCCAAGAAAGCACATCGATCTCGATCCAATGTCAAAGTGATGCTCTCTGTTTTTTTCGATTTTAATGGAATTTTTTAGTTTGAGTTCTTGCCTCAAGGTGAAACAGTGAACCGTGCGTACTATGAAGCCGTTTTACAACATTTACGTGAAAAAATCCGCGCAAAAATAAACCAGAGTTGTGGCGAGACAACTGATGGTTTCTTCACCACGACAATGCGCCCGCACATTCAGCTTTGTCAATTCGTCAGTTTTGTACCAAAAATCAGATGACTGTCCTCCATCAGCCTCTCTACACGCCAGGCTTCTTGCGATTTTTTTCTTATTTCCGAAACTAAAATCGGTGAAGAAAGGACGCCGTTTTGAGCCTATTGATGACATTAAAGCAAATTCGTCACGGAACTTAAAAGCCATTTAAAATGAAGCTATCCAGTACTGCTTCGCGAAGTGGAAACACCACTGAGAAAAGTGTGTAAATAGGAGAGGGAAGTACTTGAATGGGACAAGGACCTATAATCTGTAAAATTAGTGATAAATATTAAAAATTAAAGTTCGGTTATTTTCTGAACAGACCTCATACACTAAAATTCAGCTAGGTTAAAGAAAAGATCATTGAAGAATTTTTTGTTAAAATTATGTGATTGGAAAATGAGAGAAATAAACAGTCAAAAATTGATACAATGAAGTAAAATTTACTTCTTCACTTATGCATGGTATCACATTATCGTAAAAATAAAAACAAATTTTTATTAATCAATGGCTCATATAAATATGAATTTATTTAGACCTAGAGTTATTAGATCGTAATATTTAGGAACAATAAAACAAGATACTATTTGTAGTGATTAGGAAAAAGAGATGATTCGCATGAATCAATAATGATTTATATTTTCTACTACACTAACTGGTGTAATTCAATAAATAATCAATTTAAACAATAAACAGGATTAATCGAAATAAAAAATAATAAAGTAACTGAGAATGCACTATTCATCAGATACACCATTACAATTTATTTGCGTCGCATTTTACTCTCTTATAAATAAACACCATCATATTAACTTACAACTAAAGCCCAAGCGCAACCATCCCACCACACACACACACACACACACAAACACACACACACACACACACACACACACACACACACACACACACACACACACACACACACACACACAAATGTGTTTTATGTAAAAGGGAACAGTTATAAATATGTGTTTTCGGTGAGATTGTGATGAAACAGCAGGAGATTCCATTCAATATTGAAGAGGCAGAATGCACACACTATGATAGCCAACACGCACTCTCGCATGTCTCGGTTCCATGATGACAATATCACCCTATATCCATAGCCGCTACACCATGCACAAGAGGGGTGCAGGCTTATACCTCCGCCTTTCCATCTGACAAACGCCACCCTTATTTCCATTCTACAGCCTACTATTAATACTATTTTTATTATAACATATAGGTTTACTACGTACATAATTTTTTTAAAGGTAAGCTATATTGCAACGTTCTATTACACATTCAACTTTATTTCTTGGAAATTTAATGTAATAGTCGTAAACGAAATTAAAAAAAAAAATACTTAATAAAAAATATTATTAAAAAAATAGTTTTCTAACCTGTTATTAAATAATAAAAATGCAGAAAACTTAGTCTTACAATGAGACATTTATTTACAAAGAATGAGTTAAAGTAAAATGGTTATTTATTTTTTTCCCTTTAAAAGGACGCAAAAAATCAATTATAATGATGTTACATGCACATGTAATTATATTTTAAATGTATTCACAAACTACTTAAGGTCTGTCATAAAATTTCAATATTAATTATTTTTCGACCAGTGTAATTTTCGATGTTGGGTAACGATATACTTCATATATTGTTAACGTCAGTTCCGTCCCACCAAAAAAA
This sequence comes from Lycorma delicatula, assembly GCF_047948215.1. Classification (NCBI taxonomy): domain Eukaryota; kingdom Metazoa; phylum Arthropoda; class Insecta; order Hemiptera; family Fulgoridae; genus Lycorma; species Lycorma delicatula. Next base: position 52,654,797 of record NC_134460.1, on the reverse strand, counting down.
AAAGTAGAAGCGAGCTTGTGTGTGTGTGTGTGACTCAATCCTGACCCGAGAGAGAGAGAGAGAGAAAGTAGCATTAAACACGCACTATAGAGTACAAAATAATCGGCGAAGAGAAGAGGAAAATATTTTCTCTGTAAATGTAGCTCATATGTAGAAAAAACTTTGATCTCTTTCTAAACATTTTTGCGTAAAACTTTAAATTGTAAAGAGAAGAAATATTACACACATGCATTCCTTTTTTATGTTAAATCATTAAATTTTATCGGATCGACTCATCTTTAAACGTAAGAAGTACGTTTAATGAGATAATTTTAAATAAAAGTGTTATTATAAAAAGATAAGAAAATTCAAGAAAAATGGAATTAGTGGACAGAAAACCACCAAATCGAACAGAGTATAACATAAGTCTAATAAGATTTCATCATGTAACAGAAGTAACAGATTAAAAAGAACCCTTATAACTGGTATAATTTGTATTAGTTATTAATTAATATATTACAAATCCCTGTACAGAATTAGAATGTGCGTCAACATGAAACAGGAAACAATAAACTATGATATTATTTTGTTCTTAATTTATTAAATTGAGTTCTACAAAGAAATTGTATTAACATTTTAAATTAAATACAAAACGAAATTGTTGATCGAATAAATTGTCGAAGGTTTAGTCGAAACCAAAAATAATCTTATTGTATTAAAAATATTCGTTATCGATACTTCAGAGATATCAGAATCATTTACTTATATCTGGCAAAGAGCTACTTCCGCTTTTCTCAAAGTTTTTTAATCTTTTTTATTTCACTACAGTATACGCAATAAAGATATAACAAAGTTAATAATAATGTGAAATTATAAAAACAATGACAAAAATTAAAAAAAATCTGATGTGGACACTACATGACTTCCTTGTACGCTTATTAAATTACATAAACACATTTTGTTTAAATGAAGCAATAAAATTTTATTTCATTAATATATATATATATATATATATATATATATATTTTATTTATATATTGTTTTATTAAATTATTATCATAAAACTTTTTGTACAATCAGAGGTTAATAATTATTAAAAATCAATATATCTGAATTTAAAAAAGAGTTAAAAAAAGGAGATTAAGTTTAATTTGAATCCGTTGTAATAACCAAATATTTCATTAATTAGAATTTCATTTGGCTATATCTGGAACCAATGAAAATAAGTACCACTTATGATAAATCGCTGAAAACCTCTCAATGAGGGCTTACTACTGAATTTAAAAAAAAGTGCAAATCAAAATATTTTTGGATTTTGGGCTTTTTGGACACTTTTGGTCCAGTCAATTGCAATCAAAAGATGAAGTGTACAACTAGATGTTACAACAGTCCTAAATTCAAAATTTCAACATCATACGGTTAGTCGTTTTTGAGTTATGAGAGATACATACGTACGTACAGACGTCACGCCGAAACTAGTCAAAATGAGTTCAGTGATGGTCAAAATGGATATTTCCGTTGAAAACTGAAAACCACATTTTTTCGCGATCACAATACTTACTTTACTTTGCACAAGGCAGTAAAAAATACGACTTCCAAAAAATTGATAAAAAATGATAATAAATTGAATTAAAAAAAAGACAAGGTATGGAAACAAAGGATTATCATTGTTATGCGGAATTTAGTTAAATAAAATAACGGATTACCAATCATCTTTTAAATAGCTTTAATTTCTTTAAATATATTTTTCACGAGGTAGAAATAGGAGGCATTTGAGATTATCTAATGATTAAATTCTCACCAGGGCTTACATCTATTAGAAAATATATCCTTGAAGGAAAATATTTAAATGCAGTCGGGGTTTCTGAATAATAATTGTCCTATGTTAAAGAGCTCTGAATAGCTCAAACTGGTCCCGGCGTAGTGGACGCCACTCAATTTTCTCAGTTAATCAGTAAATTTTTGTTCTGGTTTGGTTCCATCATGATTTTATATTTTACTAACAAATACTCTTCTGAATTTTGAAAATTGGACGATTGTTTGCAGAGATATTGTAAGAGCACCTCATTGAACTTCCAAAAAAAGCGTTCCAGGGGCACTCTGTTTGTTACCAATCAATGGTGATGGTTGGTTACCAATCCAATTTTAACGTAAATTTAATTCTATTATTTATGTAATATTATTCATTCATTAAATCTTTTTCAGTATTATTCATATATTTTTAAATTTTATTATTATTGATTTGAATCATTCAGTTCACACCCAGTTAACACAACGATAGAGGCTCACAGTTCACAGTCCGTTAATTCAATTCATTATAGTTTGTGTTTCAACCGGCAAATCTTCACTATTCCTTATATATCTATACATCTACTTACATTTATATTAGCTTATGACACTCCTGGTAACTAAGTATTCCAACGCGGGGTCATACATCTAAATCTGTTCAGCCGTTGAACTGCTACGGTGGAACAAACATATACAGATACTAAATACATTACACTCCTTTTGGGTAATCTTGTAAAAACAACTCCCGTTAGTTAGTAAATTCATTTCATTATTGTTAACTGACGGGGCAATTCCCGAAAACTGTACCGCATTTTTTAAATAGAACGTTTTACAATAAGTCAATACAAATCTGTCGTTCTTTCTCTTTTGTTTAGCCTCCGGAACCACCGTAACGTATTACTTCAGAAGACGAATGAGGATGAATGTATGAATGCAAATAAAGTGTAGTCTTATATAGTCGCAAGTCTACCATTCCTGAGATATGTGGTTAATTGAAACCCAACCACCAAAGAATACCGGTATCCTCGATCTAGTATTCAAATCCTTATAAAAGTCGTTCTGTTTAAAAGGAAGGAATCTTACCTCAACATTACATGAAAATCGAATGACACATTTAGATCTAACTTTATCACAAATCACAAATAAACAGTCGAAATGATAAAAAAATAAACTTAAAAAAAAATAACTCGTTAACTATTTAACAATAAGGATTTCAAAAATATGAAGAAAATATTTTTAATAAATGTATAAATATAAAATAAACCACAAACATTTATATATATATATATATATATATATATATATATATATATATATATATATATATATATAAAACAAGAAAACAATTTTAAAAGCAGCTTGTAAACTCTTAAAATAATGTAACTATGTGCTTCCTACACACAATCCGGTAGACAACATAACTCATTTAACAACGGTAAGTACATGTCATAAGTATTTATATATCTATTTCCATATTTACGCACTGAATTTAAAAAAAAAAGAAAAAAACAAAATGTTAGGCAATAAAGAAATGTTATTTATAACCCGTTGAAAACAGCTATGCAAATGAGAAAGCAATCTGCAACGAGTACACATGCTGGTATGAGTAATACTATAGTAGGAATTTAGTAGTTTTAGAAGAGTATTATACCAGACTGTCTCCTTTACTATCATACACTTTGTTCTCGTAAATCTGTTTTTTTTTTTTTTTAAGAAAAATAAATAAGTTATAGAAAAAGAGATAAACGCAGAGAACAGACTTCAAAAGAAACATACGGATTATAAATAAATCAGTGTTGACAGCTTCTTAAAAAAATATATAAGGCTGCCACCTACGAACTAACGATCAATTTCAAAAGTAATTATTATAATGAAATATTACTTTCAAAAAATTGTTACAAGTCAAAATATAAAGTGTACTATAACTAAATTCGCAAATTCATAAATAAACGTGTGTGTAATTAAAGATACAGGAACGAATGGATTACGTAAAGAAAGAAATAATAAAACAATTCGATAAAATAATAAATCAAGGATTACGAAACGAAACTGAAAACCCCCTTATTGAACATATTAAAAAAGGAATTAAGTAAAAGAATAGATAAAAAATTTAAAAATGCGAAGTTTTCATCTTCAGTGAGGGAAATGGGACGAACGATTTATAGATCAATTGGGTACTTAAACAAACCACCAATAATACTGAGAATGGTTTTGCATTTTTCTAAAAGAAGATTATTCTAACGCAGTATTACAGATAATAGAATAGATCAGAAATGCGGTGTTTTTTATACTGGGTAAAAGTACTACTAAAACTTCCAAGGAATTGTGGGGAAGGTTATTAGCCACAACCTTAAAACACTCATTTAGGGTTATGTTTCAATTTCTTTTGCGGTCCTTTATGAGAAAACCATTCCGGTATTATTATCATCCACCCTATCATTACCTTATATCCTTTCTCCCCTACGGTGATCTCTTTGTTTAGATTGGTTTAACGCAAATTACATATCAGATAAAGATGTGGTAAAATTATTGCAAGTAAAATTATTACGTATTTGAATATTTTGGTAACCATTCTGCATACAGACAATGGCCCCCTAGGTCTCTTACTGGATATCGATTCCGTCCCAGGTTAGAAAGGTTTCCAATCTATTTTGACAAATAGAAAAATTATTCCTCCGGTCAAAAGCCGAAGCGCTAACCGTTTGCGCCACGGATACTTATTTTACCGTATAAATTATATTTTGTTTCAGCATTTTCAATTACTTTTAAAGACAAAAATATATTGTAAACGAATACAAAAATATATCGTCCCCGGGTGGGCTTGAACCACCAACCTTTCGGTTAACAGCCGAACGCGCTAACCGTTTGCGCCACGGAGACTTGTTTTATCGTATAAATTATAGTTTATTTCAGCATTTTCAATTACTTTTAAAGACAAAAATATATTGTAAACGAATACAAAAATATATCGTCCCCGGGTGGGCTTGAACCACCAACCTTTCGGTTAACAGCCGAACGCGCTAACCGTTTGCGCCACGGAGACTTGTTTTATCGTATAAATTATAGTTTATTTCAGCATTTTCAATTACTTTTAAAGACAAAAATATATTGTAAACGAATACAAAAATATATCGTCCCCGGGTGGGCTTGAACCACCAACCTTTCGGTTAACAGCCGAACGCGCTAACCGTTTGCGCCACGGAGACTTGTTTTATCGTATAAATTATAGTTTATTTCAGCATTTTCAATTACTTTTAAAGACAAAAATATATTGTAAACGAATACAAAAATATATCGTCCCCGGGTGGGCTTGAACCACCAACCTTTCGGTTAACAGCCGAACGCGCTAACCGCCTGTGGCACGGAAAACTATACGTAACAAATAAATTGATTAATACTAATTAATAATTTAAAATTAAAATTAAAAATAATTTAATTTTACAATTAATTAAATGACAATTTTTTTCCTAACGTGCACGTCGAACAAGAAGCATCCCTTCCCAACGGCCCAATGAGATGATGATAATATGTATGACTTGTAAGCGAGTTGTTGTCTTCTACAGACTCAGGCCAACCACTCCTGAGACGTACGGTTAATTGAACCCCATCCACCAAAGTACACTGGTATTCAATGTTAGCTTTCAAATTCGTACAAAAGCAACTAACGTTTATTCGTTTGTACTTCAGAACCTTCGACTTTGAAAATCAGCTGTTAAACAACTGATTTACGACTAGTTAATCACCAGGCCAGCCCGAAATACTATTATTAAATTATATTAAAATGAAGCGATATTAATTATACAGTTAATCTGCTGTAAGATTACAATAAATTATTTCCTGTTATAAGAAATAAATGATTCCTTAAAACCCTATAAATACAACCAGCCTTTCTTTTTTTTTTATTTTATTTTTAAAATAATCTTATATTTTAAAAATTATCTTTATATTTTATTTAATCTTAATTTTGTATGGCTATATTTTATCTAATTTTATAATATTATTAATTTAAAAATTACGATTTAAGCACAAAGCTTATTGATATCCTATACTGACTTCATTCTATTTCCAATGTTTTAGAAAAGATAAAATTTTTAAGCCTTTTTCTAATGTAACGAAAGCAATTTTTTATATTTATGTAAGAAACCGTTCGATTGTACTTATTAACAATACCTATTTATCATATAAAACATCATAACATAATTACAATTATATTATACGATTTATTTTTTATTCTTCAAAAATTTGAATCGTGTTATACAGAAGATTGAATTAGTATTATTTTTTTTAAATTAGTGCATCCCCTCCCTTGCTTGAAGGTGTAATAATGTATGTTTGAAAGGAAATATTTATGCGATAACAAGGAGAAGGCAATTTGACGTTTAGCGAGCCAATAGACTCAAAAAATCCCTTAGAAAGACATTAGTAATCTTAAAGATATATTATTGTAGACCCGATATCTTAAAAAATTAACAAAAAGTTAATACTAGAGTACGCATGTAAAGTTACAATGTACAATAACAACACCTTAAGATATAGACATTATATGTTTAAATTATGTGGACACGTTCTATAAAAAAATGTACAATTTTGGGTAGTACAAAGTTAATGAGGTATCATTTGGTGAACAATCATACGTACATTACCATAGTAACAGTACTGTAGAATTAAAACTGAATATGTAATAATCCCACGTTTATTATTGTACAAAATGAAGGCGTGACGTGGTTAATTGTAGTATGAACTATACAACGTTTTCTGTCATAACTAACACTAGGTTTAACGCGACTTGAAGCCCAAAATATAATAATTACTGAAACCATTATACCATCGTACTCATCAAGAAAGTTATGATGACAGCTTGTAATACGAGTAAATAGAATTTTAACCCGCCCACAAAACGTTTTTATTCATTTAGTTCTTTAAAGTAGTTAATAAAAAATTAACAATTAATTACGAACAGCTTTTGTTTTTAATAATTATACATTCTTTGTCCTCTACGAGTGTAAAATGTCCTCGTAAATTAAAATTTAATAGATAGGCTACCCTTTATCAAAATTTATCGATGAAAATCGCAGAATTTTTCAAGAAGATCCCAAAATTATTCGTAATCAATCTTATTATACAAAAGGAAAGTTCTACATGTACATAATTTAAAAACAAATATGTAAAAATGTATTATTTGAACAAGTTAAAATAATCTTTTTTGAGTTAAAACATCCTGTTAACATTATTTTCATCACATAAATCCTTATTAATTCCTAATAAAATATCACAATAAAGGATATCTAAAGTTTCAAAATAATACAATAATCATATGAAAAGGCAACAAGGATACTCATTGAAAACAGATCTTAGTTATAAATCGTTTTATCGGTCTTGATATAAACAAACATAACGGTTTTAAAAAATAAATGTTAATTACGCTAATCCAGTCCGAAATGACGACTACTGAAACTTCAGCAGTGTCCAAAACACTTTCAGCATGCGAAATATGAAAAAGTTATTTTGCATCAACTGTAAAATATTTTTTCACCATTTTTTGTTGGGGAAGTGTTATACAATCCAAGTAATATTAATATTTTTATTTCGAATCGGAGATAGGAAATAAAAAATGGAGGTTATTATTTATATAGCCGTCAGATGGTGATGGAGGCACGACTAGTCCTCACGTCTAGTCCCAACCAAGGACCAGATGTACCCCTTAGGAATACAATGAGTAGGAAACTAAAAATTAAAGAGAAGTAAATTTGAGAATGAAGGTGGTCTTCTATGAAAAAAATAAAATATTCAATTTCAAATTATTACAGTATGAAATTTCTTTACGAAATTCAAACATAAAATCTAATATTATTAATAAGTTATTATGAAGTTGAATTTAATTAAAAATTATACAATTTTACACAAGTATAATATAAGGATTAATGTCATTTTGAACCACTCTTCGTTTTCAAGATTCTTTTTGTAGATCATACGTTATTTATTTCGATTTTAATATAATAATACTAATCATCTTCTTTCCCATCCCATTCAATTCTCAAAACAAAGGATGGTGCGTGGGTTTGTTTGTTTGTTGCATGTGCTCACGTTTTTAATTTATCTGCTACTGGGGGAAATCGGACCAATGGTGGCGCGCCGGGCGATTGATTCGTTCGAATCATTTATATTTATTTATATAATTTATACTTGATACGAACGATTTATCTAAAATTATATTTAAGTTTTGGGGATAAAAAAAAGAAAACATTGTAGTAAGCTGTTAGAAACAGCTAAAAATGATCGGGATTTTTAAGTTCTTCGTTGTAAAACTTTTGGTTGCTGTTAGTACCTGGCAACCTGTTAGTAACAGCAATCAAAAGGGTTGCTGTTAGTAAATTCATGAACGTCATTAAGTTCAAGTGGCAAAAACATTTAACAAAATAACGTGTAACGAAACACAAACCAACCATGAGGCCCGCTGCAAAAATGTAACGGCGAGCCTCAGTCCCGCCTTTTTCTTAAATAACGTAATAAATTAATTTGAAATTAAAGTACAATAAAAGTTATTTAATTTATAATCCGATTTGAAAAATAAACCAAATTATGAATTTAACGATATATTTCTCCAAAGAAAAAATTAATTTTATTCATGCTGTAAGTTTAATTTCTAAACTTACAGCATGAGTAAAATTAATAATACCTTCTAAACAAAGTTTGTGGCCCATAACAAATCTAATAAAATTTAAGTAAAACTATTTGAGTGCAAAAAAAATACTAACGTCAATTTAATTTTTCTTCACATGGACTTCGTTAATTGAAATAAAAATCATTCCATCACCTATTTACCTAGTAAACAAGAGAAAAAATATGATTTTATACCCCATAAAAAAGTAAACAAACGAAGGAACGAAAAATATTATAAAAAATGATTAATGTTAGGTAAAAAATTAGTTACATAAAGTCAATAAAAAATACTAGAAAATGTAAGCAAGTCTACAACTGATGACAAAGGACGATAACCAACAATAACTGACAAAACACTAATATAACAACAAATCGGAACAAATTCTTAAGAAACCTAAATAAAAAAAGATTCGAATAAACAGGTCTCTTAAGAAATTCTGTTAAAAAAATTAATCTCCAAAAAAAAAACCAACAAAAATAAAATAAGGTTAGAAGTAATGGAAATCTAATAGGTAAAGGCAGCAATTTTTAACGTAGAAAAAAGGAAGTCATTCAATAAAAGTAATAATTTAAATAGTTTTGACTTTTAACGTATTCGAAATACTGAAATAAACCATAATTTATACGATAAAACAAGTCTCCGTGGCGCAAACGGTTAGCGCGTTCGGCTGTTAACCGAAAGGTTGGTGGTTCAAGCCCACCCGGGGACGATATATTTTTGTATTCGATTACAATATAGTTTTGTCTTTAAAAGTAATTCAAAATACTGAAATAAACTATAATTTATACGATAAAACAAGTCTCCGTGGCGCAAACGGTTAGCGCGTTCGGCTGTTAACCGAAAGGTTGGTGGTTCAAGCCCACCCGGGGACGATATATTTTTGTATTCGATTACAATATAGTTTTGTCTTTAAAAGTAATTCAAAATACTGAAATAAACTATAATTTATACGATAAAACAAGTCTCCGTGGCGCAAACGGTTAGCGCGTTCGGCTGTTAACCGAAAGGTTGGTGGTTCAAGCCCACCCGGGGACGATATATTTTTGTATTCGATTACAATATAGTTTTGTCTTTAAAAGTAATTCAAAATACTGAAATAAACTATAATTTATACGATAAAACAAGTCTCCGTGGCCCAAACGGTTAGCGCGTTCGGCTGTTAACCGAAAGGTTGGTGGTTCAAGCCCACCCGGGGACGATATATTTTTGTATTCGATTACAATATAGTTTTGTCTTTAAAAGTAATTCAAAATACTGAAATAAACTATAATTTATACGATAAAACAAGTCTCCGTGGCGCAAACGGTTAGCGCGTTCGGCTGTTAACCGAAAGGTTGGTGGTTCAAGCCCACCCGGGGACGATATATTTTTGTATTCGTTTACAATATAGTTTTGTCTTTAAAAGTAATTCAAAATACTGAAATAAACTATAATTTATAAGATAAAACAAGTCTCCGTGGTTCAAACGGTAGCGCGTTCGGCTGTTAACCCGAAAGTTGGTGGTTCAAGCCTATTATCCTTTTTTACTACAATACAATATAATTGACACGATTAGATACATCTTCCAGGCGATTATTTTTTTTTTTACGTTTATTGTATTAACAATATCATTTTAAAATTATTACTACGGATAAGATTATATCGAAATAAAATGGGAAAACCAATAAATAAAAGCATGTTATTTTTATAATGACAATTTTAATTACTGAGAAACGCAGGATGTAGACTGAAATCATTGTTTGCTTGGACAGAGGAAATAGGTAAATTTTTGATGAAAATTATAAAATGATAAATAGACATTGGTAGTAACAATGAATAACTGAAACAGAACTGGAAATTTAAAAATATTTTTGAATGTTTTACGTATTAAAATGGGGCTTGGTAAAAATATTTGATGATGAAAAGATACCTCAAAAAATAAATATTGCAATCTTAGCACAATATAATTTTACAGATTAGGAGAAGGAATTGATAACAACTTTAAAACGATAATGATAACGAAGTATGAACGAAATGTGAACTGACAATTTTTCCCAGATAATATTTTGAACTTGGTTATTAGTTTTTTTTTTCATGGGCAATTAAAGGAAGAGGTTGTAAAATGGAAGCGGCTAAGCTGAAGATTTTAAAATGTATAGTTATAAATATGAGGTGAACTCAAGAGGAATGATACAATAAGAGACGACAAATGATTTTACAGCTTTACATGAAAAAATTGAACAGGAAGAATAAGTTAGTTTAAATACTTACACCGAGCATCCCAAGCGAAAGAGTAACAAAAGAAATCTTTAATTTGCTTAATGTAGGAAAAAATAAAGGAAAACCACGAAAGATGGATGGGAATTAAAAGGTTAGAGGTTTAAGCCCACTCTCGGACGATATATTTTGCAGTTTTTTTTTTGCAAATACTTCTTTCTCTCTTTGGAATTCTAAAAAAAATTCGATGATGAAAAAACAGTTAAAAAAAATACAAATTCTTTCTTTGGTAAGAAAGATTTGAAAGAAATTAAGCGAAAGTTGGTAGTTTATTGATTCACTGACCATTAAATACAAGTAGGATAATATTTTAGATTAGTTTTAAATTCGTCTTAGTCTCCAACTTTTCCAGAACGATGGATACTTTCCTGCTGGTGGTTTTATTACGAATAAAAAATATACTAAAAAAAAAAATACAGCAAAATTTTAAGATAAAGTTAGCGATGCAGAAAATAGCCTTCCTAAGAAGACAAAACGAGAGGAATACCTCATGGGGATCTCTTTTGAGTAAAAAAAAAAAAAAAAGATGTGGACAATTTCCAGAGAGAAATGTATATCTCTAATCCCTACTCTATAGCGAATCGAGATAGAGTTGGTCAACCCCTCAAACGGTTGCCAAGTTCTTCCCCTTAGGGCAGTTGTGGTAGTAAGATCTACTCGGTTACAAACGAGTCCGACAAAGTACAACAAAAACACATACATTTCCTGTATAGCTAACTCCATCTTTATGAAATTCCACTTATGGAACTTTTCTAATGGAACAATAAAACACACTTAAAGCATTATTCATATAACAAACTTCTTTTATAATGGATAACAGAAATACAACACCAAATTGTATTTTCTACTTCTCATTCTTCTTCTTCTTCTTTATCCTTTTCTTATTACTATTTTTATGACATGTTTTTCAACTTCAGGAAATTATACGGAATAAGGAAAATATTTGTATGGTATTTATATTATTAAAAGACAAGACAAGAAAAACAGAAAAATTTCTTTTTTTTTACAATACGTTCTTATGGCTGGTAACAGAAAATAAGTTACTTTTTATTATCTCATATATAAAGAAATATCGACGTGATTAAAAAAAAAAGAAGTTAAATACATTTTAAAAAGATTTCGGGTATAAATTAAAGTTCTAGGAAAAATATTACCGATATGTACTTGTTTAAAACCGATTTTTACTTCCGGTACAACAAAATACATTCTACCCAGAATGAAAGATAAAGCCTGAATTTATTAGAACAGGTAGTACATTATCAGACCAAATTGTAAAAACCAGGCTAGTGTGCTGCGATGTTTGTCTACATTTGTTTTATTCAACTATCACATAGATTATCAAGAATACTTGTAATATTCCAGTAAAATTATACGATGATAGAATATACATTACATATATACATATCATTCTTTATGAAATCTGATATTTTTAGCTGGAACTTTACAATAGCGTTATTATTGATACAGTTTATTTTTAGGCGATCTATTTATAAATGTTATGTACTATCGATTATAACAAATATTAGAAATGTATTAATAAAGGGAAAAAGTTTCCCATTTTAAATCAATTTTTTAAAGTGGGTAAGCTTTAAGAATTATACCACAAAATGAATAATAAAAAAAATTCTATAATTTCATATAATATTTTATTACGTCAGTAAATATTGAAAGGTTTCTACTATGAAAATAGAGATTAAGCTCTTCTTTTTTCAATTTTTTTAAAAGAAATTCAACAAAATAGATAAAATGCCGTCATCTTTAAATCAATGTGAAGAAGAGAGAAATACTGAATTTTTTTCACCCGTCTTCCGTACTGGATATAAAAAAAAAACAAACAAAAAACAAAAAATCTAAGAATACATTTTTAGCACAATGGTTGCTTTCTAGGAGTACAGTCAAGTTCGAGTAGCATGTAGAGTAACCAGCATTAAGATATTAATAATATGGTTAAATAGAATTTTCCTACCTCACTTCCTTCATGCTCATATTTGAATAAAAAATCTGATGTGGACACCACATGACTTCCATGTGTATACTTACTGTGTAATTAAAAAATTTTATTTCACTAACTTCTGATATTTTTGTTTTATTATTATTATTATTATTGAATTATTTATTGTAAAACTTTTTTCACAATCAGTGGTTAATAATTATCAATAAAACAATATATTTAAATTAAAAAAAAGTTTAAAAAAAGAAGTCGGATTCGAACCGACGTGCAAGATCCAAATATTTCATTAATTAAAATATTATTTGGCTATAACTCTGAAACTAATGAAAATAAGTACCACTTATGATATATCTTTGAAAAGCTCTCAATGAAGGCTTATTACTGCAGTTAAGAAAAAGTCCAAAATCCAGTTATTTGGGGTTTGGGCTTTTTTGGATACTTTTGGTTCAGTCGACTGCATTCAAAAGGGAAGGTGCACAACTAGATGTTACAACTGTCCTAAATTCAAAATTTCGACATTTTACGGCTAATCGTTTTTTGTTTATGCGAGATGCATACTACGTACCTATAGACGTCACGCCGAAACTAGTCAAAATGGATTCAGAGATGGTCAAAATGGATATTTCCGTTGAAATCTGAAAACCGAAAATTTTCGCGATCACTAAACTTCCTTTACTTCGTACAAGGAAGTGAAAAAAATGGATTAACAGTCAATCTCTTTCTCTGAAACTCCGAATGTGTAATAAAAGAAAATACCCTTACATAAATATTTATAATTGAAGATAAATAAAATACAACAATTTTTTAAAATTAATTATTATAATGATTGTTGAAAATTCTTGTTTACGACTAAAAACGTAATTCATATTACTCCGTGCTGCATTAATCTTCTTCGAATCTATCTTTAGCGTTATATATTTAATAAATAAATGAATAATAGATATAAATTTGTGTGGGTGTGTGTGCGCGCGAGGGGGATCAGTACGCACCTGTGTGAATTTCGGGTTGATGCGCGCGCGCGTATCGCTAACTTCATCTTAAGAATTTGTTTTGGAAACTGCACGTTCTACTACTTCAAAGATAGATGAAAAATACAGTATTTCGTATGAGAAAATATTAATAACATTATAAAGTTCCTCCAAAAAGCTTTTATAAAATGAATTAATTAAAATAATCCCTGAGCTTTAAAAAAAAAAAAAAACTATAATTATTAAGTGTAAAAGAGGTATAAACCAACGGTTGGTCTTTTTAATGATTATTTGTATGATGTTTTGGATAAAATTTCTGCCAAATAATCTCCCATGTAAGTTCGCGGTTTTTTTCCTAAACCTACCTTACACGGTCCAAATACAAATTATTTAAATCTCAAAATATTTTCTTTAGCTATATTTCTTTTTTATATTCTCATACAATTTCAAATCCGATCCAAATTTAAAATTTTATAAAACCACATTTACTTTTAACATTTTTTTGTAATACTAAATTTTAAACTCTGAACTAATTGCAATTTCTGACCTTCCAACTTTTCATGTATTAACATAATAACTATCAGAGGGATATATTGTCCCTTACAACGTATGTTCCATATATTCTTTTTGGTGGGACATATAATCTTTTTTTTTTCTTGTTTTAACCTCCGGAACCAACGTATGATATTACTTCAGAGGATGAATGAGGATGATATGTATGAATATAAATGAAGTGTAGTTTTGCACAGTCTCAGGCCGACCATTCCTGAGATTTTTGGTTAATTGAAACCCAACCATCAAAGAACACCGGTATCCACGTAGTATTCAAATACGTATAAAAGTAACTCTCTTTACTAGGATTTCAACCTTAAACACTCGATTTCAAAATTAGCTGATCTGCAATGACGAGTTCACCATTAAACCAACCCGGTGGATTGGTGGGACATATAGTCTAACTAACAAATACAACATTTGTTCCTTGTGATTGGTATCAAGTTACTAAGTTTCCCCAAAGGTAAATTGCTCCAAAAAATAAAAAAATTAAAAATAATAAATAAGTTAAAAATATTTCAAAGGGCAAGAATTTTTAAAAAAATCCGAAATATTTCATACAAATATTTTTACAAACTTACAACAGAACTAGGATAAAGGATTTGTAAACATATACGTACATGACTTACTGATCCTCAATCGAGAACAAAATATTATGGATAAATATATAACAAAATATATGGAAGGAAATACGAAAAATTTTTATTTATAAAAGAATCTCCGATCTCCGTAGCAGAGTAGTAGCGTCTCTGCCTTTTATCCGGAGGTCCCGGGTTCGAATCCCGGTCAGGCAAAGCATTTTTTATACGCTACAAATTTCCATTTCCATATCCCACACACAAGCTTCAACCTTATGTGGCGATATCATCAAGAAAAAAAAGTAATTTAAAAGATTTACAAGGAAATAGATTACGTTAACAATCTTATTTTATATATATATATATATATATTTTACGGTTTTTTTTCTTATGAAGTTTATAAATGAATGATCAAAATAAGAGAAGAATTCACGAAATTTAAAAATGGTAATTAAAATTCTCATATACATTTAAATACACGTATATCTAAAAATGAATAGCAATCTAGTTCTTTTTATAATTACTCAATCAGTAAATTGAATTAAAAATTAATTATGATTACAAATAAAAAGATCATAACTAATTAATAAAAAAACATATAAGTAAATACAGTTTCAAACAAAGAGTTGCAAAGAATATTAATTAATTTTTATTTATGTCAGATTTATAAGAAACATAGAGTATTATATCAGTCGAATGACGTAAAGAGTTTTTATATATATATATATATAAAAGGAGAAATCACTTCAATAGCCGAGTAATGTGCCATTGAGATCTGAGCAGTAAACAAACAAAAAGTGGACTTGTCAATTAGTGTGAACAAGACGGAAGAGCTGAAAGAAATAGGGGGAAGACGATAAGGAAGGAGAAGGAGGTTAAAGAAGAAGTAGGAGAGGGGACGCGGCCAATTAGAAGGAATATTCTTCCACAGAAGTTAATGAAGGAAGAGTGAGCAAAAACCAAACAAGAGTTTTAAAACGAGAAAGAGAATTTCATTCAGCGAAAGTCTAGATTATTTCTTTAAACGATTATAGTAGCGAAATAATGATATCTTAACCAAATTACGTAGTAAATATTTTGTATTTATTACGCCTTAAGCAATCTTATTCAGATAAACTTTAAAATACAATTAATAATAAAATTTCATATACTGAAAAAAAAATCCTCTAAAATGAATATAAATACAAATATATACTCTCTTCTAAATAATAAAACTCTACAATGGTAAAATATTTTACTAAATATAAGAATAATTAATTAAAACAAAATTAAAAATCTACGTAAAAGACATAAAGGGATTTAATTAACAATAGATTTTCTACAAAGAAACAAAATTAGAAAAAAATATAATACCGAAAGAAAAACTATATAATACTTTAAAAAACTCAGCATAATTAACAAAAGCTAGTGGAAAAATACGATACAAAAATCTTTGTAACAAAAAGACTGACATCATTTCAATTATTGATGGTAACATTATCAAAGTTTTCTAATAATAATTTTCAATTTTTAATAACTTAGGAAAATTTTTGGACTTTAAAAAAGGTTATAAAAATATTACTTCCTCATTATTTCACCGTTGCTATAGAAACGGTAACTTATAAAAAAAATAAAGGCTTAAATATGATTGAACAACTGTAAGCCGTAAGAAAAAAAATATATTTTACCCTCATAATCGTACTTCACATCTTGTCTGCTACATAATTTCCTAGCCACATAGATTTTGTATTTTTCATTATGATAATTTATTTTTTGTATACATAATTTAATTATTAAATATTTATTTTTGTATCGCATCAGAGACAACTGCCCAATTATTATGATACATGTTTTCATTTATTTTTATGAGATAAAAGACAAACTAGAATTCGAATTGATTGAATCACATGAAAATATAATGTAAACTGGTACGAAATTATTGATCGAAATATTAATTTAATTAAAATATTAGAGTTTGATATTTCAAGTTGATACAGCGAAAAAATATTCCAAACCTAAAAGAAATATATATATATGAACGAACAGTCAACTAATAAACGTACTGCGCGCGCTACCAAGAAAGTAACAACTGATCATAATTTTTTTAGGTAAATTTCATAAAAAAGCTACTTATTTTAATGGGTATCATGATTCCACTTCAGGAGAATTTCGACATATCTTCGTATTTCACATCCATCATACCCCAAAACCACCGTCAGCTCAAAAGTTTATAAGTACATATATATTTCACTTTCTTGTGGACATGTTAACTGCCATAATTTTGCGCCAATCATTTTCAAATTGTTCCTTAAAAATAACTCTTCTCAAAACCCTTGTCGAGTTTTTTAACGGCCAAAATCGGACCATGGGGGTGGAAATGGGGGGCTTTTTAGAAAAACCAAAATATCGCTATAATTTGCCTATTAAGTAAAATATCAAACTCCATTAAAGTTCCTACTATCTTTGGATAAAGTCCTAAAACTTATCTAAGTCTTTTGATATCACCAACCACTGGCCTAGTGGGCGAAAGAAGTGGGGTTTCGAAGACAAAAAAACATACCTAGCTTAATAAGCACAGTATCGAATAGGTTTAAAGTGGTCGTTAGTCCTCTAACACTACCTAAAACTTTTGTCTCAATTTTTGATATGACCAACCCTTACGGCAAAGGTTGACCAAAATGTTGCTGGAATTGCAAGAAGATGGGTATGCTAAACATATGCTATGTTTAGCATACTTGTAGTGTGCTAAACATGGGAAACGTTTTTTCACATGCAACCATTGTCATATTAAGTAAATTTGAAATTTTTCTTAACTTAAAGGTAGAAATATTTTTTATCTCCTACTTTTTTTTCCTACATCTCCGAGCCGGACATCCAATTAAGTATACTCGGCTCGGAGACGTGTCCTTTCCGGATCTTTTAATTACCTGCCTCTAATCTCCGACGGAAGAAACCAGGCCCGGCTATGCCGTTACAACCCCCCCCCCCCACAACCGGTGACCGGGTCTCGGTCTTTCCTTTTGCCAGCCTCAAACCGACGGCGCAGGAGCCGAAGCGTATCTGAGAACCCACACCGCCGGCCAGGTCTTTTCATTAATCCACACCTAACGGACCTCAGAAGTCCCCGCTCCATCACGGGAACCCACACACCAGGGCATGTGAGCCCTCAGGAACGGGGCTGTCCGCCCTGCCCTGATATAAACTAAAACCCCTAGTATCCCAGTCGTCTTGCATCATCTTCTTTTATTCTGAGGACTGCTCTTGCAAATATTGCAAAATTATGCCAGTGTCTGGACATAGCCAAGAGCCACTCCGAGAGCTGCTCCGGTCGGGTATGCATCAGTCCTATATTTATACGATGTTTCTCCCATCGTCTGCACACGAAAATAGTGTGTTCGGCATCGTAAACCGCATCGCAATAACAGCAAATGGGTGACTCTCTCCTGTCAAACCTATGCAGGTATTGTTCAAACGCACCATGTCCCGACATGAGTTGCGTTGTGTGGTAATCTAATTCGCCATGAGAGCGATCTAGCCAAGTATCCAGGTCAGGGATAATTCTTCTGGTCCATGCGGCCACTGCTGAACCCGTCTATGCCACCTTCCACTGTTTCCGTATTATAGAATTCGTCTCATCTTTGGCTACACCGGACGCCCTTAGTTTTCGTCCTTTAATCTGCAATTCTATCAGGGTCACCGAAGAAAGCACGCATAGTGCGTCATACGATAAAGTTTGGTACCCCGAAACTACGCCCAGTAGCGACTTCCTGTGAGTACTAGTTAATTTGCTTCTGTTGCGCTTGACATTAACCGCATCGCACCATATCGGGGTGGCATACAACAGAGACGACGTTATCAGCGAGGTGTTTAGCTCCTACTTAGGAGCTGTGAAATCTACCTCCGCCTTCAGGCGTGTCGAAAGGGAGTCTTATCACTTACCATGTATATATAAGGTCATTTATACAGAGTAGTAAAGTTTTAAAACTAATAAGACGATCGGCATGAAACTGACAACAAAAATTAAAATTCTAATAGTAACAAGATTTTGTAGGCTTTTAAAAAGGTGGCTGAAATTAATAGGTCACTGTGTACGCCATTAATGAAAAGAATGAAAGAAATGTATGAAAAATGGGGTATAATATTTCGGAAAGTTAAAATGTAATATATCTTTCATAAAATCATCCACCAATTTCAGCTAAAAGATTTATGTTTGATGGATAAGGAATGCGTTAACAAATGAAGAATGTAATTTATAATTTTTTGCGCACTCTAGAATTGTTAACTCGATTTGATTATTGTTGCCATGGTGGTATCATATACCAGAGTTTCTCAACCTGGCGGTCGCGGTGATATGTAAGGGTGTCGCGAAATTAGCCTACAACTTAACACATAAACAATAATGAAATCAATTTATGAGAAAAATCATTTAATATTAATATTTTACTTACATTTATTAGTGCACATGTAAAGAAAATAAATTAATTAGATAGTGCCGTTTTTATTCACCTACGAGTTTCTCCATACGTGGATCTATGTTAAACCCACAAAAGTAAACTGTTTTCAAATGATAAAAGACGATTCCTATATTTTATTTTTTAGCGCAACCATTGACAACAAACCCTTTTCACAGAGCTAAGACGTGGCGAAAGGGATTAATATTTTCAATGCTTCTGTAACTAAATTTTTATATTAACTTCGACTATCAAGCCAAAACATATCGAAATCTTCAAACGTGGGTGTAGTTGGGACGTTTTATCGGCAGACATTTCGATGAGCTGGTGGTGAATCTCAACCGGTAACTTAGCAGCTAGCTGCAACAAAGTTTTCACTAAATGGATTCAGTACCCATCTCTTCCAGAAATAAATGTTTTATTTCTTTGGTTTCCTATAAATAGTACCTGAATTTTAGAAATGATTATTTAGAGAAACAGTGTAGGAATAAAACAAGTAGTATTAGTAAAAAAAAGGAACCCTTCACAATAGAAATCTTTACAACAATATAATGCTTTTACCTCCACTTACAAAACATACAAGGAAAATTTGTCTTATAGATAAATACACTTGTTGCTTAACTACTCTTCAATGACTGTAAATGGTTGTATTAAGTATACGAAGTAATCTCAAAAATTAAAAGATTAAGCACTGATAAATCAATTAAAATTTTACATTTTACTATTGTTGGAATTTAATTATTGAAACTCGATAAATAGCTTATCTATTATAAAATTACTTAACAATCTAGGGAGAATATTTTTATTGATATATTTAATATATCATCTCCAACTACCTAATTTATTTACCACACCCATTTTTTTTAACACTTCCTTGTAAAAAGTAAAGGAAGTATTGTGATCGCGAAAAATTTCGGTTTTCAGATTTTAACGGAAATATCCATTTTGACCATCCCTGAATCCATTTTGACTAGTTTTGGCGTGACGCCTATACGTACGTAGTATGTATCTCGCATAAATCAAAAACGATTAGCCGTAGAATGTCGAAATTTTGGATTTAGGACAGTCGTAACATCTAGTTTGCATCTCCCCTTTTGAATGCAGTCGACTGGACCAAAAGTATCCAAAAAAGCCCAAACTCCAAATAACTGGATTTTAGACATTTTCTTAACTGCAAGAATAAGGGTTTATTGAGAACTTTTCAACGATATCATAAGTGGTACTTATTTTCATTGGTTCCAAAGTTATAGCCAAATTAAATTTTAATTAATGAAATATTTTGATCTTACAAGGAGAAGGCAAATCGGTTCGAATCAGACTTCATTTCCTTTTTTTGTACTTTTTTTTTAATTTAAATTTATTGATTTATTATTAATAATTATTAACCTTTGATTGTAAAACAGTTTTACGATAAATAATAATTCAATAATAAAAAAAGAATATATGAAAAAATCTGAGAATTTATTAATGAAATCAAATTTTATGTTCTTTTCATTCTAAAAAAAGTGTATATGTAATTTAATATGTGTACAAAGAAGTTATGTGGTGTCCACATGATTTTTTTAAATTTTTTCTTTTTATTAGCGAAACATTTACAAAACCATAAAATGTATTACTATTAGCCTTTAGTTCATTAAATTATTCTTTGTTTTTTTTTTGTTAATAAACAGTGAAATTCGGGAAGTCGTATCAGTATTACTTAAAACTTTCTCAATTTCCGTTTTTTATTAAATAATACTGGCTACATAATCTAACGTTAGACACACATTCTTTAAAGAAATTCAGTTTTATATCTGAGGTAGTAGGTTACTGATGTTTGGTGGGGATACCGCTCATGATTTACTTTTAGTCATTCACGACTAGTTCATCTTTCAGATATACAACATTTTCAACACTTTCATCTTCTTCCATTGGTCACATATTCTGAATTGTTATTATATTAAGTTCGGAAAGTTTTTATTTACTTTTTATTGATTGTATTAAAATTAATTTTCTCAGAGTTAAATTCTTTACAAGGTTTGTTACTAAATCTTTGGTATTTATTAATCATTTAACAAAGTTATTCTACTCCAAACCTAAAAAAGCTTGTTTTCGACACCGAATTTTGTGTTTTACGTCGGATATCTTAAAAACTACTGGAGTTAAAGTTTTGGGACCAATTTTATACTAGTTGCCAGCTCAAATTACATAAGAAACCATCAACTTTACTTCTTAATTTGGGTTTAAAAATAATTACAGTAGGGCTTCCTTTTATTAGAAGAGCTGAAATCCTGGCGAAATTTTCGCTAGCCGTAACTCGAAAACAGAGCGTTTATAAACCTACATTTATATGAACTTTTTTCATTATTTTTATTACTAGAAAATGTCCTGAACATTTCTCAGAATATATATATACAGGGTAGGGTGATTCAGGAGAATAGGGCAATACTTTGACAACTCATTCTAGAGGCTAAAAATAAGAAAACTGTTTATATAAACATAGGTCTGAAAACGCTTCGTTAGCGAGTTATAGAGGGTGAAAGATTTCGCCCGAGTTTCAGTTCCTCCGGTTAAATTAAGACCGGATAAAATAAGTTGTTTTAATATATATTCTGAGAAACGTTCAGTACATATATATATATGTATGTATATTCATTTTATTTTGGACGCAGCTTAAATTTAGGTATAAAGTAATACAAGGTTAATAAATTTTGGAGAACAGAATCGTACTTTCATATATCATGATAGCTCATCCACAGAGAAATCAAATGTTTAATTACACGTTTGATTAAAGCTCCAAAAAATGAAGTATAAAAAAAAATTGTAATTTTCCCACTTGTTTTTTTTTTTATGTATGCTCCTACATCCGCAACACTAATTCTATATGATAACAATGTAATGTTTTATTTTTATTACGTTATTTTAATAACTATGAAAAATTAATTATATATATATATATATATATATATATATATATATATATATATATATATAAATATGGTCTCATATCTAAAACAAACATTTAATTACAAAAAAAGACGAAATAATTTTGTTCAAAGAAACCGAATAATAATTATTTATATTACAACCATTAACTATTTCCTGTCATAAAAATAGCTTAAATAATAAAATCAACCATAAAATAAATTTTAATCTAAGAAATATTTATTAAGATCACATAATAAGCTGTACAATATTAGTTATAATTGCTGTAATAACATACTTTACACCATCGAGATAATACGGTACAGATAGTTATCGACACATTTTAATAGGTTTTTTTTTATTTCTAATCAATTAATTTTTTTCAAAACAAATGTAAAACTTACAATATTTGCTAAAGTAATGTATTTCTTTTACTATTAGCAGTTATAAATAAAACTCTAAGATACCCTACATTATCACCCGATACATCTGTTCGAAAAAAAATAAAGTTAAGAGAAGGATTCGTCAACGTATCGCGGGCAAACTGGAGTTCACTGGAGGTGGTCACTACTTTCCTAAACTAACTCTTGTTGTGATCCAACTAGAATACAACTTTTAAATTGAAAATACACTTTTTTTACTAATCAAAAGTTTTGGATTGATCTGCATAACTTTCATATGTAACATCCTAAAAGAATTTAAGTGCGGATCCCTAAAGAATTAATAAAACAAATCCTTACAAACAAAAACTCCAAAGTAAAATTCACGGGAGAACTCTTACAATAATTCGAAATTAAAAAAGGAGGAAGCCGAGGGAATGGTTTATCACCCTTTCTAACAGTGTCCTAAATGAAGTAAAGAAAATAATAAGTAAATGGGAAAAGGAGATGAAAGAAATTGGAACATACACCGAAATCGGGTCCAAAACTGAAAAGAGTTGGAATTAACTGCCTAGTCTTTCCCATCGATATTAGAATTTTCTCGAAGAATCTTAAAACGACAGCAGAATAAATAAACCAAAAGAAATCGCAGAGAAAAAAAGAGTTAAAACTTTCTTCCAAAATTCCTGTATCCCAGATAAGAAAAATGGAAAAGTCAGTAAATTAAAATATTCGAGAGAAATAATCCGAACTAATGGTTTTAAAGAAGTCGATCAAACAAGAGCGAGAAAAATAAAGTCCGTCTACCGACTAAAATAATAATCACAACAAAAAGAATATATCAATAGAAGCTAGAATACGGTAATCAAACCACAAGGCCTACACGCATCAGAATGCATTTTCAGTAAGAAATCAGGAAAAATAAATGCAAAAGAAAAAAAAAGGAAAATCTTGAGAAAAGTCCTAAAACCAATAAAACTAGGTGAAAACGAGTATAAACTCAAAAATAATAAAGATCTTTACAAATACAATGAAACTGACAGAAATGCCAGATATAATCAGAAAAAGAAAAGCCAAATTCTTCGACCAACTTATGATAATGAATGATAACAGGCTCACAAAAGAAATCTTTAACCAAATCTACAACAAGAAAAGGAAATCAAAGGACCTCAGCGTTTGAAAATGACCTAACAAAAATGAAAATATCTGAAGAAATAGTATAAGGTAGAACGACGTTCAAAAAATTGCTACAAGATTTCAAGGGTTTCCAAGAGAAGGAGAAAAATGAAACCGACAACGTCTGGCCAAAAGAAAGAAGGCAAAAACAAAGCGAATGAATGAAGAACAATGGAATGTCCAGGAAAAAAAACGCCCAGAAGAAAGATAAAAAATGCATAATGTTTCACGTATCATATTCACCAGACTCATAAAAAAAAGAAAAGATTTTTGACTGACCACGGAAAGTATGCAGCACATTGATTTTATCGTCCGTCGTCCAGACAAAACATCAGCTTTATTCCACTGGTTATAAAAGTGGATTGCTAATACATTATAGAGCTACGTTATACCAAATACGAGTATTTAAACTACACGTGCGAGTAATGCATATGATTCACCTATGTCATTTGTAAACAATAATTTATTGTAAGCATTAATGAATATTTAATAAATTTTATGATTTGGTTATGTATTACGATGGCAATAAAAAAGCGTTGGTAAATATAGAATACATAAATAGACCAAGAAATAGTTTTCAAATTATAAAATGAAAATCTGTACGGTATAATGTACAGTGATTAATAGCTAAGGAATAAAATAAGATGAAATAATAGAATTCAAAATACACCGAAAAAAGCTCTAAAGGAAAGAATGATAAAATTAAATAAAAGCCTCCTTGCATTAACCAAAAACTTTTACAACGAAAAATCGTTATTCATAAATGCAAAATTAAGTCATTATAATAACGTGTTAAAACATAGAAGGTTTATATGCTTCTGAATGTTTATCTTACCATAATTAAGGTTTAGCAGAAAAAATAGGAAAATACGAAAGCGAAATCTTAAAAACTTATCTCCTACAAAAACTGAAGAACGCTAGAAAATACAACCAAAAAATACTACTAAAAAAAGACTAGAAGATAAAAATTCATATAGAAAATGAAAATGAATAATAATAGATTAACGAAAAAAATATTTGTTCAATAGTAAATAAAAAAGTGGAACTAAAATAGTCTGCAGAATCTCTAAAGATTTAAAAGAAACAAAAGGTATTAAAAATACAGAAAAATTATCAAAAATACGAAAGGATTCTACAACTCCTCCCAAAAAAGGAGAAGAAAAATGAACACAAAACAAAAGGGAAAAACATTCAGAAAAAATGAAAAAATTAATATGGGAAAACATAAAGAAAGAAAAAAGAAAATTGGTTTGCGGTTCTTTAATTGGCTAAAAAACAAAAGAAAAGTATAATTAAGCCATTTCTATTTAAAGTAAAAATGTTTATTTTACTCGCTAAGCATGCACTTAAGGAAAAAATTCGAACCACAGAAATCAAAGCCAAGAAACTTGTACACAATTTTCACAGAAAATTTTAAAAACTTCAATCAATTAAAAATCAGATTGTTCCTATAAAATTTGGAGCAATTTTCAAACGAAATATCATTTGGAATTTTTATTCAAAGATAAAATTTAACTTAATTTAGTATAATTTAATTTAATTTAGTATATATATCATCTTTTCTATTCATGAAAAGAAACAAAATAAAGAAAATTGTATCTAAGACTGCTAAAGTAAAGACTAATAAAGTAAATTAAATATATGTAAGACTGCAAATGTTGAATTATGGGATAAAAAATAATAATTCAGCTTTAAATATCTAAAGAAATTAAAATAAAAGAAAATAATAATAAGAGCAGTTTATTTAAAGGTAAGTTAACAAATAAAACAACAAAAAAAAATGTTTTATCTACATATTTTATAAACGTAAACGTAAGTACTTGAGATGGAAATGTATCTATTACACGCGAAAAACTACCGATAAAGGAAAACGTAATTATGAAATATAGATATAACATAATGCAAACTACACACAAATGACGACTTTAATGCATAGAAATAATACGTACGGATGGAGCCAATAAAATTCACTACAGTACGGTATATGCTCATTACTGTTTGTTACCATGGCAACGATACAACACGTGGGGAACATCCTCTTGTTATTGATAAATATTCTCCATCCGACTCTACCAGAAGTCCTCCAATTTTCCATTTTTAATGGAAATATTACAGGAAGAAAAAACCCTTTTCAAGAATAAGTACTTCGTCCTATACACTACTCTCGTTTCGTAGGAAGCAACACTCGACGAAAGAATAAACGTAGTCGTTCTTTTCATACGATAATTATTACCGGGGGAAAAAACGAACAAAAGCTTTCAAGTAATAAACAATTCAAATGTACCACATTTCATTGAGAAATTTACTGTAAAAAAAAAAATTGAAATATTTTTGTTTGTTTTTAATTTCTGTATGTATCTTTAAGAACCGATGAATAAATAAAACGTATAAAAATATCATAAAAAGCAAAACAGGGAAAAACAAATATCTGAGATGCAACTATTATTCAAAGGAAAAACTGTAACGGTAGTAAAGAGGACGTCATTTTTAAAGAAAAAACAAAATGTAAAAAAAAAAGAAGAAATCATCAAAGAAAAGAATTTGTTCAAATAAATATTTTCGTTAGTTCTTCCCTAATACTAAAGTATACTTTCCCTCTAAAAAAAAATCGATTTTATTATTGAAAAATCGGATTAGTTTCTTAATTCAGAGTAAAATATCTATAAATTTGAATAAACCTTCGCCCTTCTTCCCGTCAACTGGACCCCTACTACATTCGTTAACCTCATAGTCGTGACAATAATACTGATAAATAATATTAAAACCTTTTTTTTTTTTTTTAAACTCCCCAAGACCACCCCTCCATCGGTCACCGCCTTTAGACAATGTGCGTTCGTCTCAGCCCCCTGCCTTGCCCCCTCCTGGGGCATCCCATCGGAGTCTTTCCAGCTTTATCAAAATACGCCAACCTCCGCTTCTGGATGGACGACGAGCCTCCCTTCCCGTTCCTAATCTATCAGCGCCGAATGTGCGTTGCACACATCCGACGCTTCCCCGCGGCCCTGTCAAACCTCGAGGGTCTCTGACGCAATCATCGGGGAACTTCGATCCCTCCCACTCTTGTAAGTGGACGGACCAAAGCACCCTAAGCAACGGGGCTACCTCCCGGCCCTACACGGCAACCACGAATCGTGTATTTTTTTCCTTTTTTATATGAAAAATTATTTATTCCTTGTCTTTTTTTACAACCTGTACCCCAATTGCTTCAAAGAGCAGGATATGTTCTGAAATGGTGTCCGGGATGCCGAAAGATGTAGCCA
Source organism: Lycorma delicatula (assembly GCF_047948215.1). NCBI lineage: Eukaryota > Metazoa > Arthropoda > Insecta > Hemiptera > Fulgoridae > Lycorma > Lycorma delicatula. The sequence continues at coordinate 52,627,914 of NC_134460.1, read as the reverse complement.
TAGACACACAAAGATTACTTAGACTATGACTTACCCTAAATATTACCCGTAATAAAATTTTCATTTTAACAAAAGCTTACACATAGCATTATAATGAGGCTGCTGAGATGCTCCTATGACTGGAGCCCTGAGCAATCTTCGACAATTACAGATATTAAGAAATCTAATAACTGTACGCTATGCGGTGTGGGGAACAGTGTGCGAATGGGCGATAGTTTTGTAGTGTATTTAGCAAAGGAAAGGATTGCTGAGGGGATCTAGAGCTCTGCTTGGATTTCTCTTTTTCTGTTTTTGTAGATGTTTTGTTTTATAAATTATGTTTTTGTTGTTCTTGTCCTTGTTTTGTTTTGTTTCAATGTTACTCTGTTGTTATTGTTCCATGTAATATTTTTATGTTTCGTGTTGTGTGTTGAACTCACTTTTACCTTCTACGGTTAGGTATTTCAATTCCTTTGTTATTTAGGTATTTTCAGTCTTGCTTAAGACTCGGTGAGCTGTATGAGATTGTTTTGAGTTCATTAAACAGTAGTACACCGACGGAAATATCACTAGTGGCATACGCATCGGTGGAATCCTGGCCGAGGCGAACTGGAATATGTCAAAAACCGAGGTTTCGAAGTCGACCTCCGGTAAAGCCCATAAGGGCTCGGAACGGAAGGAATAGCGGAGTGTGTCTTCCCCTACGGGGTCATGATGTGGGGAACAGTGCAATCAAAGCCCTGCCCCTTTGCTCGTGACCCGCTAATCGTCCGGTGTCATCCAACCATTTTACAAATAACATAATGATATAAAACATTATAGTACAAAAAGAAGTAGAATAACACTCTTAGTACAAAATGAAATAAAATAAAAAATATTTTAAACCTGTAAACTTGTCCTCTCTTTCCTCCAACGTTACCCTCGTTCTTGACATAGAAGCTCTGATTTCATCTCATATCCCCTCCCCCCCCCACCAAGGAGACTAGAGCCTCGATCTAGGCTTAAAACCTTCCCTGGGATAACATGAATGTATTCTGAAAATTTGAAAATAATCGGTAGAATGGTTCTCGCGTGATGCTCTGATATTTCCTCGATTATTTCGAAAAATATCAAATTTGATAAGTGCCAGCTGGGTGTCAAGTCATTTTTGGCCCTCTATTAGAATGTAACATTTTTTTTACTCGATTTCGTATTAGCGTTACGCGCGCACACACATGCACACAGATACATTCATTTTTTTAATAATAGAGATTTTCAAAAATACACAATTTAAAACAACGGAGAAAATACACCTATGTTTTAAAAACCATTTTAATTGTTGTGATATGAGTCACAAGTCACTCTACAAATAAATAAGCAATTTTCAAGAACAACAAATATCCTATGATAAGGTATGTATAACTAAATACGAACGGTAATTTATTTGCATTTAAAAAGAATAATATCAGGAAGTATAATTTTTTAACTTATTTTAAATCCTGCACCCATATGGGTGCAGCAATAATATCATTTCAGAGATTAGTTCTGATGAATTTCAGTTTTCTATGAGATAAGGCAGAACTTTTCTTGTTACAGAAATAAGACATTGGAAAACGAAGAACAGTAGTAGACTAATTAAAATTATATTTTAAAAATAGAATGAAATACTTTATGATAGACTTAATTTTTTAATGAAACTTATTTTTTGAAATCATCTAATATACTAAAGTTTTAAAATGAAACAAAAAGTAAAAATGAAGAAAGTCTTAGATAAAAACAAATTCCAATACTAAAGAAACAGATATATGCAACTCCGATTGCCGACTTGTTCAGTAAACAACCAGTTAAGGTACCAGTGTTAGATTTAAACACATAATCTACATCTAAATGCCAAATGTTGATAATGGATGTAGCCAAGAGATTTACAACAAGGTCTGAACACGCCGGAGGACAAAGAGACTTCTCTTTAGTTCTTTGTATGCAGATCAACTCATTGTTCTATCTCAGGTTTTTGCACTCCCGTCTTGTAATTGTGCTATCCGGGAGCATTACAACCCTCTCTAGTAGGCTTTATCACTTCATCCAGAACACAACAGAACCGAAACTCTAACCACCCACTCTTTGTTTTATTTCGATTAAAACAAACCAAGGACGACGATCAATAAAGCATACAGATAAAACAATAAGAAAACATATAATGTAGTATCGAAGGATTTCAAATCTGAAATGCTAATAACGAAGATAAAATCGGATTCGCTTAGCAAAATATCAGAATAAAATAATTTCACTAATTGCGAAGATTAGTGATTTAATTAGTTATTCGTAATAACACTGTTAATTAAGAAAAACATTTGGATCAAGATTGTATAATATTTAACCGTGAAATATTTATAAATATCTGCAGATATCTACTGGCATTTTTTATATGTAGTAAATATTATGTAAAGAATAAAAAAACTAAATTCCACAAATGGAACAGTAAATGTAATTGTAAGAATCAAAGTAAATTTATATCTGATAAGCTGAATTATATACTGATACGATAAATGTGTTGGCAGTGAAATTAGTAGCTGATAAAAAAAAAAAACAGAAACATAATAATTAAAGTGTATGTTAAGTGTTGTTAAAATTATGAGTAAACGTACTAGGGAAAACGAGGAGTGAAGTGTTTTCCATTTTCTTTCTTCATCGAGCCAAATATCGGTTAGATAACAGCACGGTAAGCCCACAAAAATATAGCTAAACGTTAGTCCTATAAATGATACTGTTATTCTGTATATCAAGCGGAGTAACTAATATTCAATCATCAAAGGAAGTATATAGTATACACTTCACCATATAGTAATAGTATACATAAGTTTATTATATATACCATAAGTATACTATATCATTACTATATACCATAAGTATATATTAATGATATTCACCATACAACAACCACGATGGTTGTATGGTCAATATCATTACTTTCAGAGAAAGCAATTCTGACTGGATTGTTATGTACTTTAATTGCTTTACATGCGTTACAAACACAAGAAAGAAAGGCTAGGACAGAAAATGTAAAGCAATATATTAATGTAACCCTTTACATAGGAAAACAATAAGTTATATACGCTATTTCAACTCGGCAGTAAGTATAACTTACTTTTATTTTAAAATACTTAATTGTACTAGAGTTAAAACAAAAGATAATGAAACTAAAAAATAAATATTTAGAAAATAATATATATATATTTATAAGAACCGGTAGAAATTCATTACTTGGAGAATAAATTAACTAAGTAATATAGACATCACACACAAACTGATAAAATCAATAAGCACATAAGTTGAGAAAAATATACTAATATCCTGGATCTGAATTAGGTAATTATATAACAAAATTAACACCCGATAACGGCCATTACATGAAAAGAACCGTTAGGTGAAATTAATACAACTCATAACTCACAAACAACAGTAATTTAGCCCTCAAACTTTTATTAGATTTAAAGATTATTAAAGTACAAAAATATTGAGGACCATCTTCAATGGGCGTGTCGAGTAACAAATAAAAAAAAATTATAAAAAATTATAGATCTAATTAATTTCTTTTCCTCAATAACTATATACTTTAGCGATTAAAATTTTACAGAAAAGGAGTTATCGTAATAAAGAAAACTAGTAGTATTTGTTCACCGTGAAATATTTTTAAATATTAATTTATACGCAATTTCAGGGCGTCCAAACAAATATGCATGATCCAATTGAAAATGATTCCACTTGTTTTTGTATCTTGGATTTTATCCTTTAATGTTCTACTATAATCACATCACCAAAAATGGAATTAAAATAAAAATATTTACAAAATGTATTTTATGAATATAATAATTGAATTAATTATTCATTATAATAATGATTTCATTGTTAAATACTGAACGACATACATAATAGCGTACATGTGTAAAAATAAAGACGCAAAGATTAGAGAAATATTCTTTAAAATATTTTCTAGTATTTAGCTCTTATCAGTAGAGAAATATGGACTATAGCGTAACCAGAAAGAAAAATGGAAACTTTTGAAATGTGACGTAATAGGAAAATTTATATAATCAAATGAGCAAAGGATAAGGATAAAACGAAGAAAAGAATAAAAATCCATGGCGGTTTCTTGTAAATCGATGGCCGTACATTTGACATTTACGTTACTAGTAAACAGAAGCAAAAAAAAAGGAAGTGTAACGAGAGATAAATATTAAAAATTAAAAAACACGACTGTTAAAAAACATTTCTCTTTAATGTAGGATAATTTTATTTGTCATGCGAAGTATTTTATATCTTGATAAGGAGAATAACGCAAAAGAAAACGTTGTAAATTGGAATCACTAGGTTTAACTAATACTTGAGGATACATTTTAGCTATGTCAGTTGTAATGACGTAATTATGAATCCTGAATCTAAGCAATATGGAAAATAGGCCTTGTTGGACTACAGGTCCGACTAATAAGGTATCATTAAGGGAAAAACTATTACTGGTTTTTTCCTGAACCGTCAAAGAAAACTCTAATTTTAGCAGTTAAATTTTAAGACTTGAATATTGGATGGTGGGGTAAATAACACGTATTCGATTTGTTAAATAACAAATCATTGGAATTGAGTAAAGACATGTGACCTAATTCTAAACATTCCTGAATGAAAGCGGAGTAGTCCTTTTTAAGGTTGCCATTATTAGTTAGTTTTCTTTCTAATGATAAGAATCTATTTTTAGCATTAACAAAAGAATCACCTAGTTGAATGTTATTATCTTTGCGTGGTAACGACACGATAAATTTGCCTTGGTTTATTTCGAGTGGTATTGGATTGAAAATGTTTTTCACGTGTAGACGTTTCATTAACTGAAGCATCAGTATTAATTTCTTCAAGTCTAACTACTAATTTGTACAACAATTTTGAAAATTTGGAACGTGTGGGTGACAATTATGCATGTAATATTTGTACGAACATATGGTATAATTTATTTTTTCAAACTTTTAAATTTATTTAACATAAATTAATACATCAATGTAGCTTATGACACTCCCAGTAACGTAAGGATTCCAACACGGGGTCATACATCTAAATCGGTACGGCCGTTGAGTTGCAATGGTGAAACAATCATACACATAAACACACCCTAAATAAATTACATTCCTTTTTGGCCAAAAGTTATTTCAAGAACATATGCAGTTTTATTAATGCCATTAACGTAAATGTAAATATACAGATCACATTAATAGGAAGATTGGTTGCAAAGATATAACATTTCCAAACAACCGTTATCTGTTAAATTGACAGTGTACCTGATACATGCAATTGCTAACCTTCAACCTACTAACAAATACCCCATTTTAATTTTGAAAATCAAACGATTTTTGCATAGATAATATAAGAGCACCCTATTGCACTTCCCAAAAGAGCAGCTCAGAGGCACCCGTTTGTTACAAGATGATGGTGATGATTGGTTTCGACTCGCACGACGAGCTCGTACCATCTTACCATTCTAGCCTCACACGCAGTCCTCGTGGGAAGTCCATTATTATTATACAATTATTTTTTTTAAATTTGTATAATTTTACTCGTATCTTATTTTATTTAACGTAAATTTAGTTCTATTATTTTTTGTAGTATTATTCATTCAATTGATTCGAATCATTCTATTCAAACCCATTTTACACAGTAATAGAGGTTCACAGCTCACAGTTTATTAGTTCAATTCATTAAAGTTTATGCTTCAACCGGCAAATCTCCACTACTACTACTACTAATACTACACACACACACACACACACACACACACACACACACACACACACACACACACACAAACATATTTATATAGCCTAAGTCCTAATAAAGTCACTTAGTTTTACACGGATTTAAATACTTGATCGGTGGATACCGGTGTTCTTTGGTGGTTGGGTTTCAATTAACCATACATCTCAGGAATGATCGAACTGAGACTGTACAAGACTATAATTCATTTACACTCATATACATCATTCTCATTTACCCTCTCAGTTATTATCTGAATGGTAATTACCACAGGAAAAAGAAAGTAAAGATCATCTTCCTTATTCGCCAGACCTGGGACCATGTGAGTTTTATCTGTTCCTCAAGGTCAAATCTGCATTAAAAAGAACAAGATTTCAGACCGCTGAAGCTGTGAAAGAAAAAGCGTCACGCGTCATGAAAGAGTTCACAAAAGAAGACTTCCAGCATTATTTCGAACAATGGAAAATTCGCATGGAGTGTTGTAGCGATAGAGGAAGGATGCAAATTGAAGGGGATAATAACTAAATATGTATAAATTTAGAATAAAATAATTTACAGCATTAATCTCGTTATTTAAGCCACACCTCGTATTTAAGGGTTACTTAAACAACACGCAAAATACAAAAATTAAGAAAGCACAAGTACAAACATTAAAAAACACAAACATAAATTTTATAATCAAATTTGTTTTATTTAATAAGAAATTTTAACGACTATTAACGAAATTAACAACTGAAAATAATTTTGATATATTACGAGACATTTCGTGCCAGTTTAATACTGTATAATCAAATGAAAAACTTTTAACAAGAAAGAAAACAATGTAAGTTACAATGTGCTACAATGTAAAGTAGCAGTTAAAATTGTACAATTTAAAATACAGTACGAATTTTAGCTTAAAAAGCGAACATTAAAAACAAATATTTTCTGTCATTAGCATACACAATACAGACACACGCACAAATACACATGCACAAGCTATAATGAAAAAATCTGCTATTTTACACAAACACTTGGTTCTAATAAAGATAATTATGCAATTTATTGTAATATATTAAACAAAGAATTTATGTTCCATTAAGAATGTCCACAGATTGTTTATATTAATATAGATAAAACCGTAAACACATATATATATATATATATATATATATATATATCTTATTTAAAATCATATATTAAAAAATAAATGGACCAATGTTTTCAGTGTATGCCATCAACTTTAGAGTAATAAGTAATAAAAAGTATTTTTTTTTATTTTAGTTTTCAAACGTTCTCGTCAAGATATCGAAGAGTTTAAAAAACTACGAAACAGAAATTGCTTTAATTAATACGTATTTCTCCAGATGATGTCATAACGCTGAAATCACTAAAACATTTACTTTTTTATGATGATGTAGGTGGATAAGATATTACTTTAAAATGACATTATTTTGTGAGGGTAAAAGGTTTTGAAATTAAATTTGTTAAATAGAGGATGATTGATTGAATAATGGATGTTTGAGTTATATATTGTAATAGCAGACCCGGAAATGCTTTGTTATTGCTACATTTGAGTATATATTATATAGATTAAATGAACACAATTGAAAATTTGATATAACATTAACATTAACAAAATGAACATTACGGAACTTCAAAAAATGTAATCTTTCTTTTCCCCCGTTTTCCTTTTTATCATATCCGTTCCCCATTTCCACTTTATCTTTCCATAATTTCCCTCCCCCTTTCTCTTTCCATAATTTCCCTCCCCCTTTCTCTTTCCCTTATTCCCCCTTTTCCTTCATCATTCTCCTTTTTCCTTTTCTTTTTCTCCTTTCCCTTTTCCATTTCCTTTCCCGTTTTCCCCTTTTTTAGTTTTCCCATTTTCCCCTTCTTCCCCTTTTACTTCCTTCCCTTTTACCTTTTTCGATGTTTCCCTTTTCCAATTTTTTCCTTTACCCTTCTCCAATTTTCCCTCGCGCGTAAATCTCTCGTATCTTTTTTACTCAATAGCGGACACAAATATCGGAAACACTGAAATGAAATCGAAAAATATTTAGTATACCGTGTGTTGCTTTTAACGTTTAAAAACATTTTTTTACCTGTCACAGGTGTGACATCTTAGGTACATAAATAGTAGTTATATAAAAACACGCGCGTATTCGAATGCAACGTTGTCAAAATTTCAAAAAAAAAGGTGGAGAACTTTCAGGGTTTTAAAATTTTGAACAAACGAACATCTACATTTTTATTTATATAGATTAAGAACAGTAACGTCCGTATTGATCTCCCTATTACCTGATGGTCCTTTAAACCTAGAACTTCTCAGCGAGTAAAGGAGCCTGCGATTACTTGAACTGTAAAGTAGATAAAATGAGTCTCATTTAAGAGTTAACATTGGTCCTAATGTTAAAAAAATTTTACGAAGAAAGCACGATAGAAACTTGTATCAATCAGCCAGATCCTATCCTTTTAAAGCAGGATAAAGGCGCCCTAAAAATATGATCTTATTGACTAAGGGAAAGTAATCCTTACAGAAAACTTATCACCGGGTTGGTGGTTGGCGTGGGAGGTGGGAATTTCCAGGTAAAATAAAAAACGCATACTGAGAAGCATACAAATCTAAGATAAATTGTGGAGGAGATCAAGGTCCAGACGGACTGTAGCGCCAGGATAAATAAGTATAGGTTGATTGTTTTTATTTATATAATTCATCTTGTTCACTCGAAACAGAAAAATGTGGTATTTTTTGTTTAATAGTACCATAGTATTTCGCATTACATCATGTAAATAAAAAAAATTATTATCGTACAAAATTACTATTATTACCACTGAATAGTAAAAATAATTACTCACAATTTTATTTTAAGCTTCATGGTCACATATTCACAGAAACAATGACAATTATACTAGGATGGATTGTAATTCAAACAAAAAACAACAATTATTTACATTATATGAGAAACAAAACTTATTTTTATACAAACATACGCTTTTATATATGTACTAGTATATCTAGCTATAGAATATATATATATATATATATATATATATATATTATATGAATATATATATATATATATATATATATATATAAACAGGGTATGTTACACCCACGCACAATAGAATTTTCTAAAATGGAAACATCTGTCTAACTCACGCAAGTTTGCACACGTATTCGACACCTGTGCGCTGTTGAACAAACAGCATCTAATAAATCAGAAGTAGGATTCCCAGGAATGATAACACCTAAGAAATATTATTAACGTTTCAGTTAAACGTGTAAAACTCGCTAATCAACTTTTTTCATAATTTATTAGCATAAAATTTTAATAACATATAAAAGTAAAAATCACAACAATTTTTAACATAAACAAATTCTTTTTTTAATAGTTAGAATATATTCGTATATAAAAATCATAATTTTCTAATAAAAGATCACGCGACATTATTAATGAATTTTTTCCACCTTTTTACTTCCTTGTACGAAGTAAAGGTAGTATTGTGATCGCGAAAGATTTCGGTGTTCAGATTTCAACGTAAATATCCATTTTGACCGTTCCTGAATCCATTTTAGTTTCGGCGTGACGTCTGTACGTACGTAGGTATGTATCTCGCAACCCCCCGGGTTGGTCTAGTGGTGAACGCGTCTTCCCAAATCAGCTGATTTGGAAGTCGAGAGTTCCAGCATTCAAGTCCTAATAAAGCCAGCTATTTTTACACGGATTTTAATACTAGATCGTGGATACCGGTGTTCTTTGGTGGTTGGGTTTCAATTAACCACACATCTCAGGAATGGTCGAACTGAGAATGTACAAGACTACACTTCATTTACATTCATACATATCATCTTCATTCATCCTCTGAAGTATTATCTGAACGGTAGTTACCGGAGGCTAAACAGAAAAAAGAAAGAAAGGTATGTATCTCGCAAAACTCAAAAACGAGTAGCCGTAGGATGTTGACATTTTAGATTTAGGACAGTTGTAACATCTAATTGTGTCCCTCCTCTTTTGATTGCAATCGACTGGACCAAAAATGTCCAAAAAAGCCCAAAATCCAAAATTTTTTTAACTTTTTTTAAATTAAAATATATTGATTTATTAATGATTATTAACCTCTGGTTGTAAAAAAAAAATTATAGTAAATAATAATTCAATAATGACAACAAAAAAAATATGAAAAATAATCAGAGGTTATTAATGAAACAAAATTTTATGTACTTTTCATTTTTTTAAATTGTATATATGTAATTTAATAGGCGTAAAAGGAGGTCATGTGGTGTCCACATTAGATTTTTTACACAGAACTTTGAAAATTAAACTTCTTCACCTCCACCCACAATACAGTTGAGAAATACGTTTATTTTAACACGACTGCCCAAAAAAAATGTAATGTAATTTGGGTGTATATCTGTCTGTTCCTACCGTAGCAGATCAACGGCAAACCCGATTTAGATGTATAACCACGCGTTGGATTCGTTACGTTACCGGGAGGGCCACAGGCTGTATATATATATATATATATATATATATATATATGTGTGTGTGTGTGTGTGTGTGTGTGTGTGTGTGTGTGTGTAGTATTGGAGGAGATTTTCTGGTTGAAGCACAAACTTTAATGAACTGTGAACTGTGAGCCCCTATCACTGTACTGCTGGGTTTGAACTGAATGATTCGAATCAATCGAATGAATAATATTACAAAAATAATAGAATTAAATTTACGTTAAATATAATAATATTAAATAGATTTCAAAAATTTCTGTTTAATAATATTGGTTGTCCCGTGGGAGACTGCGTGTGAGGCTGGAATGGTGAGGTGATACGAGCACCTAGTGCAAAGCTAGAACAATCTTCAACATCAACTGGTAACAAACGGGTTCCCCCTGGGGTGCCGGTTTGTGAAGTGCAATGGGGTGCTCTTGTAATATCTCTGCAAACAATTATTCAATTTTCAAAATTCAAACGGGGTATTTGTCAAAAGATTAAAGGCTAATTTTTGCATGCATCAGGTATACTCCCGATTTAACAGATCACGGTTATTCGGAAAGGCTGTTATATCTTCTTAACCGATCTTTTGATTTTAAAAATTCAAATGGGGTATTTGCTAGTATAATGCAAAATCAGGATGGAACAAAAAAAGTAATATCAGGCAGCAATTTTTTTCACATTTATGTTTTTTTAATTTTTAACATTTATCTCTTGGTTTTATTATTTAAAGAAATAATATTTATTCAATATGTTTTTTTTTTACTTTCACGGGTACAACTTTTTTATTGCTGATGCAGCAACATATTATTAAAGAGGAAATATATCAATCGGCCAAAATTTTGGGTTTTGCATTTTGGAAGGTTTTGCATGTCACCGTTTGAAGACATCCTTAGTCCAAAAAACACAAAAAAGTTTCAGAAATTTTTAAAAGATGTATATAACATAAGCGTACTTATGTTGGCTGGAGTATTTTTATAAATATATCGACTGACTAAACATAATTACATCGGAAATTATTCAAAAGATTTCTATATATGGGGTATTGAATGATGGGACTACGTTTTTGATTAGTTTTAAAGAAAAATAATATTTTTAGTTTTTACAGTTTTAAACGTGTAGTGGTCGTAAAAAATTGAACATTAACTCAATCGGATTTAGGAGAATAATTAAAAATTATTTCTAAACAGTTTTTGCCTCCTATCTCGACAATTTGTTGCCAAAAAAAAAGTTGAAACTTGGCTTTTCATATTTTTTATATATATATCCCAGTTTTCGCCTCATTTTTGACCCCATCAAACAAGGAGGCATCACGGATCCAATTTTTTTTTAATTTAGTAATTATAATTTATTTTTCTCCATATTGCATACCACTGGACCAAACGTTGCCGAATTAAAAAAAAAAATTACTCACTAAATAAATTGTTATGCCCCAAAAATAAGCGGGTGGCTGAACGGGATCCGTAACAGTAACACTTATTTATTGTCCGATAACAATTTATTTTTTAATTAATTTTCAAGATTGAGAATCCAACTGTATCTAATGTACATGGGATAAGAAATGGGAACTTCATAAAAAAAGTCAATTTTTACGAAATTGACTTTTAAAAAAAGTCAATTTCTCATAAAAAAATTGACTCATAAAAAAAGTCAATTTACGAAATTTCATGGGATAAGAAATGGGAACTTCATAAAAAAAAGTCAATTTTTACGAAATTATATTGAGTTTTATTTTTATTATGAAAAAACTCTGCACTTCAATAAAGAGTCTCACCGCGATTTGAATTCAGATCCTTCCGTATGAAAAGCAAAGATGCTATCACTACGTAATAATTAGATATAGAATTTTATTAATGCAGTAAAATATCTGAAGTATTGATGAAAAATATTATGGCATTTAATCAGTCAAAAAATTCAAAATCAACCTCCTATTATATAAAATAATGTTAAGTGTTCTTTTATAATTTTCAACTTTCTTTTTACCTACTTTTCGAAGAAAAGCATACATGGTACGAGTGGGGGATGAATATGAATTATTTTTAGTTTTTGATATATATTTTTTTTGTCTTCAGTCATTTACCTGGTTTGATGCAGCTCTTCAAGATTCCCTATCTAGTACTAGTCGTTTCATTTCAAAACATCCCTTACATTTTACATCCCTAACATTTTTTTTACATATTCCAAACGTTGCCTGCCTGCACCATTTTTTCCTTCTACCTGTCTCTCTAATATTAAAGCGACTTCTCCTTGATGCCTTAATATGTAGCTTATAAGTCTGTCTCATCTTTGAACTATATTTTTCCAAACGCTTCTTTCTTCATAAATTTGACGCAACAACTTTTCATTTGTCACTTTATCCACCCATCTGACTTTTAACAATTTCCTGTAGCACCGCATTTCAAAAGCTTCTAATCTTTTCTTCTCGATACTCCGATCGTCTAACTTTCACTTCCATATAACTTTCACTTCCGAATATATATTTTCAAAAATCTTTTCCTGACGTTTGAATTAATTTCTGATGTAAACAAATTATATTTCTGACTGAAGTATCGTTTCGCCTGGGCTATTCGGCATTTTATATCGCTCCTGCTTTGTTCATCTTTAGTAATTCTACTTCCCAAATAACAAAATTCTTCTACCTCCATAATCTTTTCTCCTCCTATTTTCAGATTCAGTGGTCCATCTTTGTTATTTCTACTACATTTCATTACTTTTGTTTTGTTCTTGTTTATTTTCATGCGATAGTTCTTGCGTAGGACTTCATCTATGCCGTTCATTGTTTCTTCTAAATCCTTTCTACTCTCGGCTAGAATTACTATATCATCAGCAAATCGTAGCATCTTTATCTTTTCACCTTGTACTGTTACTCCGGATCTAAAATGTTCGTTAACATCATTAACTGCTAGTTATATGTAAAGATTAAAAAGTAACAGGGATAGGGAACATCCTTTGATATATTAGGAGTACGAAAATACCATTCACTTAAATTGGGGTTTCCTTATACATTTATTTAAAAGCATATGTATAAAATTTTGTGGGTCAAAAATCTCCAAAATTAGAGGATCAATTTTATTGAAATTTAGATATTCTTTAGAAGTAGTATCTGAAGTTGTTTAAATTTGATGAAGATTGAGTTGTTCTTCATTAACGCTCGAAAAAATTTGAGCGGGGCAAGATAAAAGCGTGTTAGTTATGATGTACGATAGAACGTTGATGTTTCTTTATCTGCGGTATCTATTGTTAGCAATATTGTTCAGGTAGCATTACCAACTTTGAGGGTCATAATGACTGAGTTATGTGTTTTTTTATCTAAGGCTTATGTCGATTGTGTACTGATGTATTTTTCAAACGGGCTTATGCAGTGAGTCACAGTGATGAGTTGAAACTTGATGCTTGTGTGTTGGATCTACTTGTTAATCGAACGTATGTACTGCGTTATACTCTGAAAATATGTCTGTTAAGACTCGTGTCTCCTTTATTACTTATTAATTATAAATACACAATCTGAATCGTTCTTATTATTCATTTATAATAGTAAATAAATTTGTTTATATTCAGCTAGCCTATTTTACCGACTGATATTTTTTTATATTTATAATTTTCTTATTGTTAAAGTATTGTCCAGTGTAAATTTAGAATTCATTCAGTCATAATACACTATCATTAACTTACATCTTCATTAACAATGTAACATTCATTTAATATAAAACTAAAAACAAATTCTAAAGATGCAATGATGATTATAACACATTAAACATTATATTTATTCATGAACTGAACAATGACTTTTATTTATTGGAAACATGAATCAGTGAATTTAAGATACAGAACAAATACACCCAACCGAGGTATTACACCAAGGCGGTTATTTTGTAGCGACCTGTGAATACATCTTAGGCCTATGTAGCACTGGGTGGTTGTACCATTCTCTTCACAAGTAATGGGAATAATGCAACCAAAATCAGTGTGTTCTAACTACGAAAATAGTGAGTGCGTCGGAATTATTAATTTATAAACTGGTTTTCTTGTTACAATATATAATTATTTTTTTATTATTTATATTTTAATCGTTTATTATAAAATTTGCTACGGTCCAAATGAAGATCATTGCACATAACAGGTTTTTGACGTAAAACGACTCATTTGCGTATAATTTTATTTTATTTTAATGTGCTTCTTAATAATTTACTTATTTATTAATTCGTTTTTTTCATAAAATGTTAAATGAGTCTCTTTATTAAAAGGGAACAGAATAAAATAACGAAAGTCGACCTACTTGTGCAGAACTGAGCAAGAGTTTTTTTTCTAATGTAGGAATTTAATATCCAAAGATAAACAATATGATATCTATAAAAAAATAAATAAATAAGAACAAAGGCATCTACAATAACTTTTCAACACAAAAATATTGGAAATTAAATGAGTTAAAGAGTCAAAAATGTAAAAAGTACATTTATACTCTCCTACAAAAAAAAAGTGAACGATAAAAAATTTCAATCGAAGAAGAATACAGATTTTGAGAGCTACTGATTAAGATATCAAAGATTAGTTAAAATCCTAAAAACGTAAGAATGTTAAAAGGATAGAAGCCGTAAGGAAACAAAAATTAAAACAAATTAAGATGTATATTCTAATTTTCATTAATGAAATAAAAAAAAAATAAAGTTTGTCAAACCGGCCTAAGGACTAATAAAAATATTTAAAAGCCGGGAAAATGTTTTAATTTTCTGGCAGTAGAAGATACAAGAGTAGTGGTATTTCAATTTGGAAACATGGAAAAGATTCTATTTTCCTAGCAAGAGGTTCTATGGTGTAATGGTTGATCCTCAATACTTTGAATCCAACGATCCGAGTTCAAATCTCAGTGGGACCTATAACATTGAAATATGATATTATTCATGATTTTAGTTAATATAAAAAAGAATAAAAACAATAAAAAATTATCTTCAAGAAGGTTACATGGTAAATGGTTACCACTCTGGACTTTAAATCCAGCGACCTGAGTTAAAATCTAGCTGGAACGTATTGTATTGGAAATATTATTTCGTTAAATCAACCACAAAACATGAGAAAGAAAAAATGTAATTAAAAATTAATAGTAGTAAGGTTCTATGATGTAATGGTTAGCACTCTGAACTCTTTCTTATCTGGGACTTTTATTATTTAGAAAATTATTTTTCATACAATTTTGAATAATTAGTCACTTAATGATTTTTCGTTCAATTCTCAGTTCTTTTCTTCTCAATAATTATTTTTCGTTTTATTCTTAATCTTCATGTAATTATGTCGTAGTATATTCTAATCTTTCCGAGTTCAAATCCCGGTGAAACTTTTTTTAAATTAAAAATTTTGTTTGTTTTCGTTGTGAAAGAACTGGTATCGACAGTTATCGTAATTAGCCCGCTGCAAATTGGTAGCGTATGAAAAGATGCCATGCTTGACCGGGACTCGAACCCGGGATCTCCGGACGAAAGGCCGAGACGCTACCTACTCAGCCAAGATGGAGGACTTACAATTTTTGGAATTAATAAATACGAACATTAAAAAATTTTAATAAAAAAAAATCACTTTCGTCGCGCCGAAAGGCGGAAGTAGATTTCATCGGTGCAAAGTAGGGGATAAACAATATTTCCACCTTAAAGTTAAGAAAAACTTCAAATTTACTCAATACGACAATGGTTTAATGTAAAAAAAGTTTTACATGTTTAGCATATCTCAAGCCACATCTTCTAACAATTCCAGCAATATTAGGGTCACTCCTTGCCGTAAGAGTTGGTCATATCAAAAATTGTTTCAAACAAAAGTTTTAGGTTATGTTTACAGGAGTAACCACCACTCTAAAACCGATTCGATACTGTGCCTATTATGGGAGGTATGATTTGTTTTGTCTACGAAACCCCATTTTTTCCACCCTCTGGGCCAATTGTTGGTGATATCAACAAACTTTACTTAGGTAAGTTTTAGACCCTTATCCAAAGAATAGTAAGAACTTTAAACGAATTCGATATTTTACTTAATAGGAAAGTTATAGCGATATTTTGGTTTTTCAAAAAAGTCCTCTCATTTCCACCCCCACGGTCCGATTTTAGCCGTTAACGAAGTCGACCGAGATTTTGGGTCGTTATATTTTATGTATCAATTTGAAAGTAATTGGCGTAAAATTACGGCAGTTATCGTGTTCACAAGAAAGTGAAATATGTATATATATATATGTGTATAAATAACTTTTGAACTGACGGTGGTTTTGGGGTCTGGGGGATGTGAAACGCGAAGATTTGTCGAAATTGTCAGGAAGTCGAATAATGGTACCCATTATAATAGGTAGCTTTGGTATGAAATCTACCTAAAAATAATTCTCAAACAACGAGGTTCCGTGGTATAACGGTTAACAATTTGGACTCTGAATCCTCGCGATCCGAGTTTAAATTTCGGTAGAACATATCATTTTTAAAAACTTCATTGTTTTATTATATCACAGATTCTAATTAAATACATTTTAATTATAGGTAAGATGGGTTCTATAGAGTTAATTAGTCTCAAATCCTGCGTTTTCTGTTTAAATCTTGGAAACCTAAATTATTTATATGTTTTTTTGAGGAAATACTAATTGAAAAGTTATTTTAGCAGTGGAAATTATTACAAAAGAAAAAACTGCTAATAATCATATAAAAATTCATAAAATAAAATTATAATTTGACGAAAATTTATTTTCATATCTGAAATCGGGAAAAAAGTAATTACGTGCCAGAGGTATGATATAATGATTACAAACGAAGTCCATAGAACTTAACAAAAGAAATCGCTTTTATTTCGTTATAATTTTTTTGTAGGTTACTTTTAACCAATAAAAATATTGTGAAGTATAAATTTATTTATTTTGATTAATCTTAAATAAAAAAATGTAAAAAAAATTAAAAAACTTGTTCAATACTGCATGTTTGAAATGAAATAAGATAAACAGAATTACTACCTCCGAAAATTAAAAATAAAAAAATTAGCCGTCCCCGGGTGGGCTTGAACCACCAACCTTTCGGTTAACAGCCGAACGCGCTAACCGATTGCGCCACGGAGACTTCTCGTATAAGTAAGATGAACCACGGAGTCTAGAGATGACCCCAGTTTTACAGCTTTTCTCTTAACCGATGCGTTTGATCGAGAAAGTATACAATTGTTCTATCACGACTTGTTTTCCCTCTCTGTGGGATATAATATTAATAAATTAATCACATATATTTCATTATTGTAGAATTAATTCAAATTACACGGGGGGTTAATTCTTACTTTTATTAATATATATTGTATTATGTCTGTCGTAGGCGAATTGAAAAGTCAGGCTTATTGTGAAGAGCTTACTACATTTTACAATGCGCCCGGCATTTGAAAAATTATCTAGAAATTTCTAATCAGCCTGATATTTTTCAGGCTTATTGTAACGAGCCCATACAACTTTAGGCTAATTAGAAAATGTGCAATTGCTTGTACATTTTTTTCTTCCAAATCAGTGAGTATTTGGAGGTATTTGTAGAGAGATAAAAATATAATGTAACCAAACTTAACCTACACTCGCTAGTCAATGTTAGCGAGCGAAGCGAGCGTAGGTTAAATTTGGTTAATTATATTCATAATGCTTATATTGGACCTCTACTTCTCTTTAATTAGTAAACATTTGCACTTTTTCTAGTTAGCCTAAAGTTGTATGGACTTATTACAATAAGCCTGAAAAATATCAGGCTGATTAGAAATTGCTAGAGAATTTTCCAATTTGCCGGACGCATTGAAAAATTACGGTGCTCTTTTTACAATAAGCCTAATTTTTCAATTCGCTTTCGACGTGTTCATCAACCAAAAATGACGAACCAAAACTATTTTAACAAAATTAATTTGGAGAACTTTACCGAACATCAGATTTTACGCGGCACGATCAGTAATTTGTATTAACATTGATCGCCCTCGATACTCATAACATTACGAGATTTATTTACTTATAAAAAATTTGTGCGATAAAAAATATTTTTTTAATTTTTTTAAAGACTTCATAAATAGCTGATGAGGTAAAAGTGCTCAACAAATGAATTTGAGGTCTTAAGAAATACATTGCAGGTTTTTTTTATGGAAAAAATACATTTAAAAAATATTACTACTGTATTGTAACAAGTGCATTTTCACAACAAGCTTATCAGTCGATGTAAAACTGTACACATTATTTATTTATACACCGAGAGAACGCTAAACATCACTTTCCAGCTTTACCGGACCGTTCATGTCTTTTGCTGGAGAACGCCTATTAACTGCTAGCATGTTAGCTTAAAATTGGATAAGTAATTGAAACAAGATAGCATCAGCTTATAACACATAATTATTACGTATGTATACAATGACAAACAATTATGGTTGTCAAAGGTAAAAAGTTCTAAAATCATAGCACTTCCCTTCATCGCGTTCGTTTTTTAATACTCTCGATAAGGTTGTCATGGATATTTCGTAATCTAATTTACAGGTTGTTACTAATGTAAATTTTTTTGATATAATATTTTAACATAAAAAAATAAAAGACGAATTTAGCTTTTAGTAATTAAAAAAGATAAAAGAAATGATTTGATGTTAAAAAAAAGACAAACTAAAATAAAATAAGATTATAATACGTCAAAGTATAACGAAAATAATTTTTTTTATGAATGCTACAAAGGTCATTACCATTGTAAGCAATAATACGTACAGCTTACATAGTAAGGTCAATAACCCTAAATGATCAATGTATTTTCAATACAGTAACCAGAAGAAAAAGAAGTAGCTGACTGCATACAGTAAAGGTTTGTAGGTAAGGCTGAAGTAAGAAAGGTATTCGCAGATAAATTTTAACGATAATAAAAATGAAATAAAAACAAATATAATGGCAAACCGACCGAATAAACAGACGTTACTATATATGTAACATTATTAATCTGATTTGCGTATTGTTCTTAGGTAGATAATTCTTTACGGTAACGAAGGTAAAGCTGGAGGCAGGATTTTATACCCGTATCTGCTCCCGCCTCGGCTACTTTTGCTTCTGCTAAGTTTTTTGATACAGAGTTCTTTTTTTTTTAAGTTCTCTGTCCACTTATATCTAACTTCTTTACATCACTTTATCCACCCGTCACCACCCTATTTCACGGTATCTTCCTACTTCACAACCCTCAGATACGACGGTTAACAGTACGGCAACCGCATCTACCTAACGGGCATAACACATTCTTCAAACGAGGCACGACTTGTTACACCTACATCGAATTGCCATTAGAGCAAACAAACCTTCCCGGATGAAGAATGAAATAATTTTAAAACAGTAAAATCCTTTTAATGTAACTTTTTTTTTTAAAGTTACCAAATACACTTACACAACCCATTTTATTATAGACATTTTATATATATATATATATATATATATATATATATATATAAAATGTATATGTATATATATATATACATAAACTATATTTTATTGAACACATATTTAAATTATTTTATGTTATAATATAATGACAAAACACTTAAATTTATCAAGATTAAAAAACAAGATGATTATAATATATGTGTTTTATCTATGAAAAAATAAAAAATATACATTGTAAAACTATAAACTAAATCCCGTTTTGTTTCTCTCTCTCTCTCTCGCTCTCTCTCTCTCTCTCTCTCTCTCTCTCTCTCTCTCTCTCTCTCTGTGTGTGTGTGTGTGTGTGTGTGTGTGTGTGTGTGTGTGTGTGTGTGTGTGTGTGTGTGTGTGTGTGTGTGTGGGTGGGTGCGCGCGCACACACACACGTATGTATGACTAAATAAGCTATACTATTCGCGTTATATCTTAACGTTAAATTTGAAGCTTAATAAAATAGTCCGTAAGATAAAAATCCAGGGTGGTCTTTTATTCTTCAATTACAATTTTTATTCTTTTAAATAAGGCAATAAATACTAGATTAATAAATATTCTATCAAAAAATATTTTTCAGTTCGTTTTAAGCTTATAAGAATTTACTGTGTCGTGAAACGCATAAAAAATTGCCTTAAACAACTATTAAATAACTAATATTTTCTTACAAATCTCAACAAATCTGGTTATACAAGAACTGTTTTGAAAATAACCGAACATTTTTAAATACGCACCAACGGAGATATTTAGTAACATGCGGTTGGCAGCATTGTGTTCCGCATAACCTGGTCTGTAACCACATGTTCTTATATGTTCTCGTTTAGTTTTCGTTTTACGGTTATTTGAGTGCAATGTTAGTAGCATTTGATGTTAGTAGGTATTTGAGTGTTTAAAAGTTAGTAGCAGTTTTTGTAATCTGCGAATTTCGGGAACAACGTAAATTTTTGCGTGAAACTGGGGAAAACTTTCAGAGAAACGTTTCAATTTTTTAAACAACCTTACGGAGGTGATGCTCTGAGTTGTACGCAAGGTTACGAATGACTTTTACGATTTAAAAGTGGTCGTCAGTGGATTGAAGATGACCCTCGACAGGAAGGCCTTCAACTTCAACTGACACACACACACACACACATACACACACACGCGCGTGTTCAGAAAATCAACGATCTGGTGCGTGCAAATCGCCGATTGACTGTTAAAAAACTTACAGAAGAGGTTAGTATCTCAATTGGATCATGCCTTGACACTTTGACTGAAAAATTAAACATGCATCGAGTTACAGGAAAGTTTGTTCCTCGTTTGATGACCGAACAGCAGAAAGAACACTGAGTGGACGTTTGCCGGCAACTTTTTGAACAAGCCAATAACGATGAAACATTCATGCATAATGAAAGACGAAAGCTGGCTTTATGACTACGACATCGAGACAAAAGTTCAATCACAAAGGAATAGTAAAGGACCTCCACGCCCCAAGGAAGTACGTCGGTCTCGATCTAATGTCAAAGTGATGCTCCCTACTTTTTTCTATTTTAATGGAATCGTGCATTTTGAATTGTTGCCTCAAGGTGAAACAGTAAACCGGGCGTAATATTAACACGTTTTATAACGGTTACGTGAAAAAACGCGCAAAAAGAGACCAGACTTGTGGCGAGACAACTAAGGTTCTTTCACCACGACGATGCGTTCGCACACTAAGCTTTGTCAAAAGACAGTTTTGTACCATAAATCAGACATCTGTCCTCCCTCAGCCTCCCTTTTCGCCAGACCTGGCTTCTTACGCTTTTTTCTTATTTCTAAAATTAATATCAGTGATGAAAGATGTCATTTTGAGACTATTAATGACATTAAAGCAAATTCGTCACGGACCTTAAAGACCGATTCAAATGAAGCTATCCAGGACTGCTTCGTGAAGTGGAAACAGCGTTGGAAAAAGTGTGTGAATCGGGAAGGGGAGTACTTTGAAGGAGACAAGGACTAATAATCTGTATAATTAATAATAAAAATTAATAAGATTAAAAACATAAAGTTCGGTTATTTTCTGAACGGACCTCTTAATTGTTCAGGTAAGTTTTGTAATGTTAGTTATTGAATAAAGATTATTTCAAATAGAATATTTTTTAACGTTCATTGTAATTAAGTAAATAAAAAAAATATTCACAGAAACTTACAATTCATTACAACGTTGACAACGTGGTATTTGAAAAACGTTTTATTAACTGTCAACGAGAGGAAAGTACAATAATGATACGGTAATAACATAAACCTACTAATGAAGAACATGATTCTAGACGAGATTGTCTGTATGATTATAATAATGTTTATAAGTATGTTACTGTACATCATATGTACAGTCTCTAAATATTAAAATCATATTTTTATTTTAAAATATCATTTTATGCGAAAATTAATAATTTTAATTTTTAATAAATTTATACATTTTCTTACTTATTTCATTAAAATTAAATTTTTATATTTTTGGATATTTAATTGGGCATAATTTTTCCCCGTTTTGTGGTAGAGAAATTTTGAGTTAGTTTAAAAGAAAAAATAGGCAAAAAGATTAACTTCTGTAATTCTAAAAACGAGAATTTTTTGGATTTCTTGGTGAAAATGAGATCAAACAAATTGTCAAAAACGTTTTCGGAGAATAATGTTAACTCAATAATGTCAATTTTTAACCGAATTTAAACGCCATCAATAAAACTTCAAACTCTTCGACAATGGTCCAAAGCGAATAAGTTATAAACAATATTGTACAATCACATTATGCTATATCAAAAAAGAGCTGTTTGAAAGATTATGGTAAATATAAAAACCTTAATAATTATTGTAATTTTACTCCATACAATATAAGCACGTATTTCATACATTAATGTAAACTTAATATATAATTAAAAATGTGGTTATGAGAGATATGAATTAATAAAACATAAACTGGAGAATACGTCCATTTTTTCCTACGGAAGTTTTAAAGCTAAAGATCGAGGCTCTAGCCCACTTAAGGGTGAAGTCAATTAATGATATTCATTAAAGAAGAAAAAATGAATAATTCTAAAAGTTATTTTAGAAAAAATAACATTTATTTCTGTCACTGTGACAATACTATTTTGTCTTGTAATTCAGTTTAATTTTCACCTTTCTATAATGCCTGAATAGTTTAATTGTTATTTATCAGTGTTATTCCTACACCATGAAGGTAACAAACACCGCGTGGGTCCTAGCTAGACTGGAATGACAAGCGAAGCGAGCTATGCGGGGGCCAATGGGGAACTCCATGGCTAGAAGGTCAGGCGAGTGAAGCAAGCCCTCCCCGGCTAGAATATACATGTAACAAAAATATGATCACAAAGGTAAAAGAAATTTAAAAAAATACATAATAGAAAAATGTAAGAATATTTAAAATAACGTAATTCAAAATTATATTAGGAAATGTAAAACGTCGTATAATGTAAACGTCTTAATTTTACATCAGATTTTGACAAAACACTGGCTACTTTTTCGTTTCTCCCTCCAAAAGTTTGCAATTTTTCACCTGAAAATAACTCAAAATAGCAGGAAATATTGGTGTTAACAATAACCAGGCTGGAAAAATAACCCAATAACCACCGATATAACAATTTACTTCAAATAGCAGGAAACACCCCGGTCATTTTAAACATTTTCCTTATTATCATATTTTGCAAATTAAAAATATAAGCATTATTGTTTATAATTATACATGTAAATTATAAATATAATCATCTAGCCAAGCTTAACCTACGCTCGCTTCGCTAGCTAACTTTGACCAATTAACAGTAATGTTTTGATTATTTAAATATTAAATAATCAATAATTACTGAATTTATTATTTTTTCCTGTTTAGCCTCGGGGAATCACCGTCAGGTATTACTTCAGAGGATGAATGAGGATGATATATATGTATCAGAGTAAGTGAAGTGTAGTCTTGTACAGTTTCAGGTCGACCATTTCTGAGATGTGTGGTTAATTGAAACCCAACCCACCAAAGAAACCTAATTGGTAAGATGGTGGGAAACATTCTGAAAAGGAAGGCGATGGAGGGAGTTGGAGAGGAAGAGGATGTTACCTAGTGGGGTAGTGTGTAGGGTGTGGCTGGATAGCCCCGTTCATGAGGAGTGCGATGCTGAGGTGTCGCACTTCCGATAAGTGAGCGGAGACTCCTGGGGAGAGTAGAAAGGAGGGAAGTGTAAAGACCGAGGTCCCGTGTGGTGTACCGCTGATTTGAGGCAGGTAATTGAGAAGACCTAGTCCCGGCTGACCGGGTGGTACCCCGTGCCGGGGACAGCATAGCCGGCTTCGGCACGGTCGTTCGGAAGGTTGGAGGCAATTAGAAGCAATGGCACCCCTAGGACCGAGTGTGATTCTGCGGCGGATCCGGTCCTACGGGGACGGGATTAAAAAAAAAAACCCCCACCAAAGTAACCACAATCTAGTATTCAAATCCATATAGATGTTAACCTGCATTTACTACGATTTGAACGTTGGAACTCTCGACTTCAAAATCAGCTGATTTGCGAAGACGCGGTTCACCACTAGACCAACCGGTAGGTTGAACTTATTATAATACTCAAAACATAGCTGTTAATTAGTCAAGGTTAGCGAGCGTAGGTTAAGTTTGGTTAAATTATATTTATAAAATAAATAAATATAAATAGTTATATCGGGTTATTGGGTTATTTCTCCAACCTGGTTATTGTTAATATCAATATTTTCGGGTATTTTGAGTTATTTCCAGGTGGAAACTTGCAAACGTTTGGAGGGGGAGAAACGAAAAAGTAAAAAATTACTTTTCAATGGTTAAAACATTAGAATTTTATTAAAAATAAAAAATGAATAAAAAAAAGGAAACATAAATAAGTACTTTGATGTTTAAATACAAAAAGAGAAACAATTACCGAATTAAATGGTTATTAAAGCAATAAAAAGAAATTGTCCACAAAATAAAATGTACAACTAAAAGTGAAAATAAATTGTTAAAAATTATCACCAATGGAAACAGAGTTATTAATTAAAAATATTAATACGTAGAAAAAATTAAAACATATGGAAATAAGTAATAAAATAGAAAACAAAATCTGAAATAACACTTAATGAAATACTACCATTACTTATGAAATAAAAACTAAAAATAGCAAAAAAAAAATCATGAACTGGAAAATACCAACTCTATTTATAGTCTTCAAGAGCCTTCAAGAGAATATTTTAATATTTTTTTTTTTTTTTACGTTAAAAACTACAAAATAAAATCAGTTCCACGAGAAAGAAAAAGTTAACTATCAATGTAATCTCTACTATTTCAATGTTAAAACCGGCTGAAGAGTTGTCAATCAGTTTTCATCTTTTCTCCCATCTTGGAATATTCATAGCTGTTTAAGAGTTATTCTTGATGTTTTTTAGTTGTAGTTTATAGATAGATATATCTAGAATGTATTTTAATGCATTATTAACCTTAGTTTTTAATAATTTATTTATTTTCTCTTTCCTTTTGTTTATGTATTTTTATTCATTAGTAATTATTATGTACACTTTAATTTTTTACACTTACTGATGATGCATGTCTAAAAATCGAAATGTGTTACAGTATTTATATATATGTAGTAGTTATTATGATAATTCAGTAATCATCTGTTTTAAATAAAAGTAAGCGTTTCGCATTGCTATTTAATTATAATAAAGAAATAATCGATAAAATGACAGAAAAGCTATCTTTCACAAAAATGGGTACCATTCATACACACTTATGTAATTAAACATAGAAAATGAATGTTTTAATTCACATATAGATGAAGTTACAGCAACTATAGAATAAGTTTTTTTTTATGTTATTGAATAGCAATAAAAAGAGACCATATGAATGCAAGAAGAACAAATATATTATTAATTTTTGTTTTACGCTAATGGTCTGTCTCTGTATGACTGAAAAGCATATTCAATAAAACATTTTATACAAAAGAAGCACAATTTGATTACAATTACTTACTCTGTTAGCAATACGTATAGCGTAACAAATAATTACTATGTAATTATCACCTAAATATAACGGTTCCATGGTGTAATGGTTAGCACTCTGGACTCTGAATCCAGCGATCCGAGTTCAAATCTCGGTGGGACCTATCATTTTTGTAATTTTATTTTTAACTTCACGTTATTTAGTAAAGATACATTTAATTATAATTTAATTCTGTAAATAAGTTGGTTCCATGGTGTAACGGTTAGCACTCTGGACTCTGAATCCAGCGATCCGAGTTCAAATCTCGGTGGGACCTATCATTTTTGTAATTTTATTCTCAACTTCTTCACGTTATTTGGTAAAAATTCATTTAATTATTATTTAATTCTACAAATAAGTTGGTTCCATGGTGTAATGGTTAGCACTCTGGACTTTGAATCCAGCGATCCGAGTTCAAATCTCGGTGGAACCTATTTTTTATTATTTCAAATAAATTAAATCTAAACAATACTTTCGACAGCTTTATATCGTAGCTTAATGCGTAATCAGAACTTATATAAATTTATTCCAATTTTTTTTAAGATCAATTTTCTGGAGTGCAGTTATTTAACAATAAGGTACTTCGTACAGCAGCCTACAGCAAGTGTTGTAAGAATCATTGTTATTTACGTATTTAATAATATAAGTCTACTAGATAAGAACGGTAAAAAGGTCTTTGAACTGAATACGTACGCCCTTTACTTGGCCTTAGAGGGATAAGGCATTTGAAATTAAAATATATTTTTTTAATTTTTAGTCTATGTTTGGGTTGCTAATTTTTTATAGTTATTTCACTTCATACTAGAAAAAAGTTCACAAAAAAATCGTAATTAATTTTGTTGAAATTTTGTACATAATTTATTCAATTGTTTTAATTTTATATATTTTCTTAATATTTTTACAGTAAAGTTAATATTTTTAATGATTCGTTAATCAACATTTTCGGAAGCAAAATTCCGCGTAATTAGAAGGTTAAATGAAAAGTTAAATATTTTTTTTTATTATTTCAGTTTTAAACCTTAAAAACAAAAAACGAATATTTTAAATTACGTTTTAAATGAAATAAAAAAAAAAAAAAGGTAGAGAGAGATTTCACTTTCTTTCCAATATAAATATATAAGTTTTTTAAAATAATTTTATCGATTTAATTAAATAACTGTTATGGAAATGTTTCATATACGAGTAAACGTAGAGTGTAAGAAAAGATTTAAGTTATGGATGTCATACCACCAACAAAAATAACCTGGGGAATGTGGTTTGTTAATCATTTGTCTTTTTATCATGCGTAATTTCTTCTTTATTTTAATAAAATCTAAAATGTAAAAGGTGATTTAAAAAAATCTTTAAAGGAAAACCTGGACTCCAATTATAACATAATATCAAAATTGCAAATAGTATTATAAGAAATCTATTAACAATTTGTAAACTATTCCCACACAGCCACAAAAATAAGTCTGTTAATTATTTTCTTTGCGATTCATTGATTGCATCATTATAAGAAGTAATAATATAATACTTCAACTAAAAAATTTCTAATGATAGTAAAAAAACTGGATTAAAATGATGTAGAAGGAACTTCAAGAGGTTGGAGTTGCAGAAAAATATATTTTAACGGTTTTTTTTTTTAGAAAAATTAATATATAATCATGGCCTTAGTTTATTAATCATGAAACAGGATGGTCGTGGAAAGAACTGGGCGAAGAAACGAGGAAAGACGAGTTACTCAAAACATGATAAAATGCTGGAACAAATTACCTAACTTGGTTAACTGATAACCACCAGAAAATAAATTAAATTTGTTTAATTAATTTTATCCTTTTTCTTAATTTTTAGCTTAGCTAATTTGTTTCTAATTAATTTCCATTCACATGATTGACGATATGTTTTCAACAACGCTCGTAAACAAGTATACAGAAATTTTACGCATTTCAAAATAAATTATAGTAAAAGATCATAACACTTATTGCTATTACCGTCCAAATTTGAAGTAATTATCAATATTTTATTGGAGTCAATGAAATTTTTTTAAAATAGAAAACAGTTATCCACTTTAAAAGTGATTTTTTTTTTTTTTGAGGCAATTCAAATTCAGAAAGTATTGCTGAATGTCAAAAATGTAATAAATTTAAAAATGATCACAGATATAAATTATATATTAAAATGAATTTAAAAAAAAAATAAATTTCCAGTTAAAACACATACTTCCTGCTGTACTGCATTACCTTATATCAACAAAAGAAGTGGAAGCATTTCACTTGTCACGTCAAGAAACATATTTATATATATATATATATATATATATATATATATATATATATATGTAAAAAGAATTTCAAATATTGTTCGCTAAGTGCGCGTATAAACAGATCAAAAAATATAAGTTGCAGTTTAAAAAAGTCAAGACTGTACAAATATGGAAGCTGGTCTCTTGTCACAGAAGAGATTCACACACTTACGACGTCCGTGATTTACCGGCTGGAATAAAATGTGGTCCTTAAAATTCTTTCACTTCCTTGTCATCTTTTTTCTTTTTATTTTTCTTTACCTCTAGCCATATATATCTTAATTCTTTTTTTCTTTCGCTGGCTTTAGTAAAACATCTTTACCCACTTAACAATGGGAGTCGTTTATTTTATTCTTATCTTTCATGCCAGATCCCATTTATAATTATACCAAAGATCATTGACCTTAGTAATGTTATATTATTTTAACAAGATTTCCGATAATACGAGTAGTAATATCAAAACATAAGGTACGTACAAAAAACATCTGTTTCTAATATATTAACAAAAAAAAAACAAAACTTAGCGATTCCCGAATTAATCTTAAAAGAAATAACGGAACTAAAAAAGCGTTGTTCCCAGAAAAAACATTTCGGATGAAAAATCATTATTACTTTTCAAAATGAATTAAACGTTTGACGTATAAATATTATTAATATATCAATATTAATTTTAAATAAAATTTAATTAAAGAAGCTGAAATATGTCGATTAAATATTTACTTAAGTAAACCAAGTAACACTTATTACCGGTCGGTAGAGTATATATATATATATATTTCATATTTTTATTTTCCCTGTTACGTCGCTAATAAAATTTATTAATGCAGAAAATCGTTAAATTTTAAAAAAAAAATCAAATATAAAATAAAATATATCGTATAAGTAGCCTAACGCACTCATACTTTCCATAATTTTAAAATTAAAAAAATCAGATAATAAACTAAAAATAACGTACGTATATCTTGTTAGACCAAAAACGTACCTGAAAAAAAAATACATAAAAATTAAATTATGATCAGATATATATATTTACTACAACATATATTAAAATTTCAACAATATATTAAATTTTTTCACCATTAAAAACAGTAATTATTAAAAAAATTAAAAGATAAAACATTTTTTTACAAGCTATTCTTTAACTTACAATGGTTTAAACGTGTCCTCAAATCTTGCAACCTTAATTAAACTCATTTCCCGATCTCATGCAGTGTTGAAATTTTACACACCGATGTAAGTCGGATGACAAAACAATATTCCTTTTTTCATCTAATATATTTCTAAATTTTATATATATATATAAAATACAAGCTGAACATTTTGAGGAATGGAGTTGAATCGATAAAATGTAGGTATCGATCAGATTGATTTTGACTGTGATTCAGAATGAGTAGATCAGGTGGCTGTTGAAGTGAAATTTAACATAATTTGTGTAAATTTACCTTCTAATATTTATGTACGCTAATCGTTAGATTTAGTTATAAGTAATTGGATGTTTCTTGATGAGAAATTGCAACTTAAGAAGCATATTCAGTACGTTGCGGAGAAGGCCTCTAGTACCTTCTTTGGAATGCGACATGTGGTCAATCCCCTGATTGGGGTCTTTACTTCACAACCATGAGTATCCTTTATAAGGGCGTATGCGAGGCTATTATGCGATAAGCGGCGTCTGTTTGGGCGGATAGGCCAAAATTCAAAAGCTATCGGGATATATTATTAAGGGCTTAACGCCTTATATTGTTAACGGTAACAAGTGGTTACCGCACGATTTCATGGGAGGCAATCTTGGTGATTCCAAGCGTGAAACCGATAGATTTGATTGCGTTTGAGAAGCAGCAGCGTTATGTTGCAAAGAAGTCCGGTGGGTTGACTTCCGATAAAGTTCCAGAAATTGAACAATATGGCAATTCCTTGTGGCAGGCCAGATGGGATGAGACAGATGGTGGGCGTTATATGCATTATCTCTTTCCAGATGTTGGTTTGCGGGGCGCCTCTTGGGTACACCCTAACAAGTACGTGACGCAATTTCTTTCTGGTCATGGCGTTTTCAGAGACAGTTTGCAGGGACTCGGTCTAACCCACCGGGTTGGTCTAGTGGTTAACGCGTCTTCCCAAATCAGCTGATTTGGAAGTCGAGAGTTACAGCGTTCAAGACCTAGTAAAACCAGATATTTTTACATGGATTTGAATACTAGATCGTGGATACCGGTTTTCTTTGGTGGTTGGGTTTCAATTAACCACACATCTCAGGAACGGTCGAACTGAGAATGTACAAGACTAGACTTCATTTACACTCATACATATCATCCTCATTCATCCTCTGAAGAATTATCTAAACGGTAGTTACCGGAGGCTAAACAGGAAAAAGAAAAAAAGGGACTCGGTCTGGTGGACTTCGGTATGTGCCCGTAATGTGAATAGTTGGACGATGCCTATCGTGTTTTTTACTTGTCCCCTAAGTAGCAGCTAATGAGCACGGAGACTATTTGCCGGCTCGATATTATCGGATCGGCGTTAGATATCCGTGTAAATTGGAGGGACCGGGCCGAGTGACCGATCATTGAGAATTTGATCATTTACTTGGCAAGGGAAAGGAATACCGAAGGTGTTTAGGGTTCCGCTTGGATTTGCCTTATTCTACATGTTTTTGTTGTTGTTTTCGTGTTATTTTTTGCATTAACGTTGCGTGTTGAACTCAACCTTTTTCTATTTCGGGTAGGTAATTGTGATTTCAATTCCTTTAGTTGTTTAGTTGTCTTGTTAAAAGTTGGACTTGTGTTTTGTTTTTTAAAGAGTTAACTAGTAGGTTGTAGTACACCGATGGGAATGTCACATATGGCATTCGCATCAGTGGCATCCTGACTGAGGCAAGAACAAGGCTGGAGATGCCTTTTTCCGAGGTTTTGAAGGTTACCTCCGGTAAAGCCCATCAGGGCTCTGTATTGCGGGGATGGCGTGGCAACCGAAACCGTCACTTAGAGGGGGTCTTCCCCTATGGAGTCAGGATGGTATTATTTATAATGATTAAAATTAATTATTCAGGTTATAATATAGATTAAAATTGCATATAAATATTTTTTGTTGCTAAGAAGTAAAAAAATGTATATGTTAGTTTAAATACTTGTACAATTTAAAAATAAATTAAAAATGTTAGTCAAAAGTTATCAAAACCCGTAGGGATGACAGCTTCCTAGTAATTACCGACTCTAGGAGTGTACATGAGCTTGAGCTGCAGACATTTTAAATCCATCGTCCAGATATTCATGATATCCTTTCAAGGATAAATAAGACTGTGGTATTAGTATGGATCCTTGGCCATTGTGGCAACCTCGGAAACGAACGAGCCGATGAGGCTGCCAAGAGAGCTGCAATAAATGGCATCCGAGTATAATCGACATGTGAGAGAGACTTCATGAGATCAGTCCGTGTAAAATTGCGGGCTCTGTGGAATAGGTTCTGGCTGTTGAGTTCTGCCACGGCATTACAAATCATCCGGGAAAATGTGCTCGAGAAACCTCTTTCCCCGAGCAACAGAAGAGACCAAGTCATCTTAACTCGGCTAAGGTTTGGACACACCAGGCTTGCCCACGCTCATATATTTGGCTCTGAGGAGAGCCAAATAGATGATCTGTATGGCTTGCAAGGTCAAATGGTCCGTGCACTATCTGTTCTTTGATTGCCCAATCTTTGGAACCATTCGATAAAACCTAGACCTGGGTTCAGATTTTAAATTTCTACTAAACGAGAAAAAAGGTATAAAACGTCTGTTGTGGTTCCTCTCCTACATTGGAATGAAGAATACAATTTAGGTGGTTTATATCAGATTTAAGTATTTTAGTTTGTATTTGTTATTGTTAATTATTTATGTTTATTCTTTATTATTGTTGTTTTATGTAACACTCTACACGATAGTGTTACTTCAGTCGCTAATGACTGTAATTGTTGATGCGACTGTAAATAAAAGCATTAAAAATGTGGTAAAGTTAACCTTATCGAAGAAATTTTATAACTTAAGAAAATTTAATTTGCTGAAGTATAATTTCAAACAGCTCAGTTCCCTTCTGTGAAGGAAACAATATTTTCTACATAATGAAGAAGGCTTCCACGCGCTCTCACATACAATTATAATCAAGTAATTTATAATTAGAGTGCGCCCCACGATTTCCTTTTTTAGTCATGTATAAATAGAATTTTTTTTCTGTCTTGAAAAAAAATTATTTTTCACTTTTTGGTACTAATTTGTTTGTTTGCTTGTTTTTTTTTATCTATTTATTTTTTGAAGAAAAGCATGTTACATTTTTTTAATGAAAATACAGTAACAGTATAATATTTATTTGAAAATATCTAAATAATAACAAAAAGTTTGATATCAAGATTAATTTATAAAACGTAAGTAATATAATGATTACAACATATGCTTTAGTCTATGTATGTAATAAACGAATTTAAAATAATGTGAATGGAACAAGCCTTCCATTATTTGGATATTAATTCCGCTTCAGCCAAAAGAAATTAGCGATTTAAAGTATCTTTTTCTGGTAACCTTTTTCTTCGCGTTTTTGATAAATTTGTATTTGGTAGAGATAAAGGATACATCTAAAGTATTAAATATAGAATAACATACATACAAGAATGAAAAAAAAAGAAAGCAAAACGAAGAATAAGAAAAATGAATCCAGTTATTATATTATTTTAAGGATGAAAGGTACTCATATTCTTAACACGATTGTCCTTCATACCTACCACATAACATATAATTATCGCAACTGAAGGATTATGAACCACGCGTATGATTAACTAGACAAGTCATGGCCCGTGGCTAATCCAAACAACATAACCGTGAACTTCTTTGGAAAACAAGAAATATTCTATAGCTATCGTAACAGATCTTGGTACTTTTTCGTTTCTCCCCCCCCCCCAGGAGTTTTTCACCTGGAAATAACTCAAAGTAGCAGGAAATATTGATACAATAACCAGTTTGGAGAAAAACCCCAATAACCGGATATATGTTACCATTTATACTTATTTATTTTATAAATATAGTTTTTTTTTTCACAGGAGAAAATCTGTACACAGATCAGACGCCCAGCATCCCGCATCACTGGGTGTGTGAAGTTTCCCGCAGAAGACGGGAACTCACTAAACAACCTCCCCCTATGACAACATGTCCCGATACCCGCCGTGATGGCATTACTCGGGGCATACTGTGTTCCTACGGGTTACACAGGACGGTTTCAGGGGTCCCACACATATCATCAGCAGCAGCGACCCGAGGGCCCCAAACTACCTTTACGTGCAGGCTGTCCCTATCTCGTCCTCATCGAGTGTTCCGGCAAAACTGTAACTGCCGGAACCTCCATAACATCTCCCTGGCTGTATTTCTTCCCTATTGCCAAATTGACTCTCTTAATCCATTGGCACCGCTGGGCAGACATCAACCCCCCATTCCTTTGCAGCAGAATCTTTTGACATCTAACTGAGAGAACGGCTCCAGGAGTCCCCACAAATCATCCGTATTAGCGAAACAAGGTCCTCGACTACTTGTAGGCTATCCCTACCCCGTCCTGTCACGTATTCCCACCATCCTTACATGGCTTTTAGCTCCAGGACGGTCCGAAACCATGTTCCACATCGTGGAACGTTATAACTTATGTTAGATTATAAATATAATCTAACTAAACTAAACCTACGCTCCCTAACCTCGACTAATTAAAGGTTATATTTTGAGTATTTAAATAATAAATTCAGTAATTACTGCAATTATTTATTATATCAAAACTTAGGTCAAGTTAGGTTAGATTATATTTATAATTTATATGTATAATTATATACAATTATGCTTATACTTTTAGTATGTTAAATATGTTAATATGAAGAATGTTTAAAATACCGGTATATTTCCTGCTATTTGGAGTTTGGTAAAATAACTGGTTAAATCGGGTTATTGGGTATATTTCTCCAACCTGGTTGTTGTTAATATTTATATTCCTTTATTTCGAGTTATTTTCAGGTAAAAAACTTGCAAACGTTTAGGGTGGGGGAACGAAAAAGTATACCGATATTTTTAACTCGTATCATTCCTATTAAATCATTCATAGTTAATTAATTGATTAAAATTTTAATCTATAAAAATTATAACACTGATAATTACTTCGCTGGGGAATTAACACACATTTCTTTGCAAGGAATTCGTTTGTAGCTTTTCTTTTCTGTAGTGAAAAGGAATCCAGTGAAAAAAAAATTATATATTTCTGTCTTGACGTTCCCAAATAAGAGATCATATTATAATCTTCAGCTGAAAGCATGATTGTCTTTGTTCCTTCAGCAGTTTATTGTATTCAAATCAAAGGAATAAAATAGTTATTTGTATTCCGTTTAGGAAAAAAATAACTAAATAAATCACCATCCCAACCCCCGTAGGAGAAGACACCCACCTTGTGACGATTCCAATCGCCACACCACCCTCCCCCGTTCCTAGCCCTGATGGTAACGAAGGTCGTCTTTTGACCCTCTAACTGATTGCATCTCACAGTCTTTAGCCAGGCCTCAGTAGGGATGCCACCGGTGTGAATGCCTCGGTAGACATCTACATCAGTGAATTTTAACTCAGCCTTTGCCTTCGCTGTAGGCTTCTTTCGTACATCTCTCTTCTATCCAATATCGTTGCCCTCTGAACTAGCTAACAGAGTTCGCGGAAGCACGAACATCGCGCCTATTCCACTTCTAATACTAGCACTAGTGACTGCAAGTGTCTCAAAAAACGTAATTAACGAGTCAACGTAAATGCTAAATTCATACCACTAAATAAATCACCAATAATTTTGTTTTGCGATGTTTGGGATCACAGTGGAGTAAAAAAATAAAACATAAAACATTAATTATACTTTGTCTCTTATTTAGCCGGTAAAATGTATTAAAATTAACAAATTTCATTTGACCATTCTAAAGAAGTCAAAAAAAAAGTTGTAAAATTAATTTGCTAGTACGAAAAAAAGCTCGATAAGTAACTATGTAGGAGAGAAGTTAAAATGAAAATTAAGTATCTAAGTGCAAAGTAAATAATTAAAGTATATAAAGTATGAAAATAAAGAATTATATAAAAAATTTATTTTAATTTTTGAGTAAAAATTTGAAAATACGGAACCCATGGTGACCGTATCTCCTCGCAGATTGAAACAATATTACAATAACATCAATGAGCCCATATTCAGAAGTTATCGTACAACATTTAATAAAAATTGGTTGTTCTAGTCTCAATATATAAAGAAAAACGATAACTAAAAAAAAAAAAAAAAAGGAAAAATAAATTACGCTTACTACCACCCAAGTACATTATAAAAAGTAACACACTAATCTAATGAAATCATCTAATTAGTAAAAAAATGTGATTTTTTTTAAGTCCAGAAACTAAAAAAAGAAAAACAGAAATATTTTTCTCCAGCTTTTTATGGGGATTTGAATAATACTAAACGTCAAGAAAATCATCTTCACTATCTAAGCAGCATTAAATTATGTGAAAAATTTTACCTAACCTTTCAAATTAAATTTTGAGATATAGAACCTATAAGGTCCGTATCCCCCTCTCACTACACCGATTGCAACCAAAATTAAATAGCAATAATGCCCTACATGCAGAAATCGTCTGCCAAATTTCATCCAAATCTTTCCATGCTGTCGGAAGATATCAATAAAAAACAGGCAAAAACGCGCGCGCGCACACACACACACACAACACATGTACGCATACACCTTCCGGAATCGTTCAATTTTAAAACTGCGTTTTTGTATTTGGATGTGTATGAACCGTCAAAATCTGGGAAAACCCTAACGTACAAAATTTGATCCGTTAACATACTTTCTCTTTCATAAAATATTGTATAACTATAAGCCCGGAAAGTAAAATGAATAATAGTAAGAAAAAAAATTACGAAATATAGTTTAAAAAATAGATTTATTAACAACTTAAATACTGTAAATGAGTACAATAAACACTAAATGGATAGAAATAAATTACCATAACATTTTAAAATGAAAAAAAGAAATTATATATATCAAAGGAATAACTTCTGTTAAATATTATCTGATATGACCTAACCCGTAACGAGAGCAAATTTAATCATACAATGTGGTAAGATAATGCAAAATAAAAGGAAACCAGATTCTTTTAAACCAAATATTGTAAAAAGAAAAACCTTTTAAAGTTAATTTTCATATTTTTTTAAAGAAAAATATGATTTCAAAATTTATTTAAGAGTTTTAACAGGATTTTTGTAAAATCCCGTTTTGAAAACTTGAAAATTTAGCAACTATGTATTTAATATCAATAATCATAAAATATGACCTTGTAAAAGATAAAATTGTTTTATTTTTAAAAAATATA
The DNA here is from genome assembly GCF_047948215.1 of Lycorma delicatula. Classification (NCBI taxonomy): domain Eukaryota; kingdom Metazoa; phylum Arthropoda; class Insecta; order Hemiptera; family Fulgoridae; genus Lycorma; species Lycorma delicatula. The sequence continues at coordinate 52,591,621 of NC_134460.1, read as the reverse complement.
TATATTATCAGCAAATACAAACAAAAAAAAGATTAAATAAGAAGAATAAAATAAGATAATAAAATAGCACAACATCCAAATTATAAAAACTCGGAGGAAAGTTATATAATTATTATAAACAGCGAAATTGGAAAGATTATGTAATTGGTAGCGTTATAAAATAAATTCGATAACGTATTATTATATCCTAGAATCCGATAATCACAGATAAAAAATACTATTATAAACTTTAAGAACTTTTTAGTCAGGGTGTGGCGGCGTCAGAACAGCTGACTGAGTTGACGACCGATAGCGCACTCGCCCGATTCCGCCTACAAAGACCGCTTTGTTCCGAAATAGTCCCTACCGTCAGCCGTAGTAGGGGTCGTCTGTCATTATACATAGTAAACCAACCCCTCCTTCTATTGCAATTAAAACGCTTTTGAAAAAAAGCCTTCCCTATTACGTGATTGTACGACCAGCGGCTTAATTTATCTGAAGGACTCAGCACAATATTGATTGTATTATGTACATACGTATATAGGCTGTATATAACGGAAGCGGTACAATCAACTTTAATATAAAATGAACTAAATTAAAGTATGAGCTGAATAGAAAATTGATTTTATGAATAGCATAAAGAAGTACATTAAAGAAAATCCATTAACAAAATGCCTAACATTACTTATTCAACAACATATCTCTTAATATAAAACGGATATATACGTACAAGGTATATAAACTAATAATAAAAAAATATCATTACTTGTAGATTCAAAAATTTAATTTATTATTATTATGAACAACATTGTGTACAAAGCATTATATTGACGACACGCAAAGTCTCGAGTAACGCAAAGATACAACGTTTCATTTATCCGCTTAACTTCGTGCCGACGCGATTAAATCTTCAGAAAAAAAATTCCTATTGTATGCTCTATAGAGATAGTGCGTATGTACGTCCATGGGAGAATTAGGGTACGTGTTCAAAGTCTCTTCAAAAAAGAATCAGAGCTTGGAGCAATAAAATAAAAATATCTCAAACAAGTCTATTTGTTAAATTCTTCAAATTAAGATCTTTGAAATTTAACACCATTCGCTCAGAGTTGTTGCTTTCCCCAAAGTTAAAAATCTTCCTGGTTGTCCTGTTTAGGAATTCGATTCAGCTGTTATACAATTTTTATCATAATAACCACACAATTTTAAATTTTATATGATTTTTTCAACTTGGGAATAGTCAAAAGTATTGCGTGATATATTATTTCGTAAATTCCTGGTATGAAAGTTATTTGTCGGATTATTCTAGGAATTACTATTTCTAAAGGCAGTAGATATTTAATAAAAGGTAACGTAAAACCCCGGTGTAATTTTACGAATTTTATCAATATTTCTTTCAATTATTTTATTATGTAAAAGGCTCATTTACAAGAAGTCCTGATAAGACTACTTTTTATTATTTAAAAAGCTCAATTACTCTTAATACTGAATAAACAAAAATTCCAAGAACGTTTTAATAATATTTAGAAGGGAAAAACGAAAATACGGTAATTAAAATTAAGATATTTAACCTGTATTTACATAAATATGAAAATCATTAATCATCAGGCGCTGACTTGTAATTTATGCTATAAACAAAGGATATTGCTTTATGGCACGGCATTAAATACTTTTATATTAAATAATAAATTTATTTCATAAACCAACACAATTAATAAACTACTAAAATTAATATTCTATTTCTGTTAAAAATGTAAATATCATGTAAATTAGAAAACAAAATATACTATTTTATTCAAAATAAATTATACCTAAACTACATATAAATTAAACCAATATTTCTTAAATTTAAATCAAAACATTTGCACAGATAACCAATTAAATCAGAACTTCTATTATATGATTACTCATGATCTTTACGGAACGCTTTTACACTGAGCGTTCGGAAAGACGATGTGCAGCATGTGTAGAATTCTATTCTTTCGGCGTTGCCCTGCGGATTCGTTGGGCGTTGCTCAGTATTAAACGAAACGTCAGTTGTTGAGTTGTGATTGAACGTGCTTCGTTTCGTGTTGTTTTTTTCTTTTATCGGAATCAATAGTTGCGAGAAACGTATTGGTACTTTCGGTAAAGATGCGCATTATTCTCGTTGAACAAGTTTTTCGTGACGGTGACACGTATACAATAATTTTGTGAAGCACAAGTTTTTTGGAAAGTTTTCAAATACTCCTCTTCCTCATCGCAATGCGGTTTGAAGTCTTATCGAAAAGTTTCAGGCAACAGGCATTGTTGAAGACGCCGATCGAAGTGGAAGACTACCTAAGACTACCTAAAACGAACAGAAGCTGTTTGATATTTTGGATGCTATGACCGAAAGTTCGTCAAAACCAGTGCATAGATTAGCACAGCAGCAAGATATCGGACTTTCTACTGCACATAAAGCTGTAAGAAAAGTACGGAAACTTTTCCCCTATAAAGTAATGTTTGTTCAAGAACTGAAACCTTACAGATCATGCCAAAAGACTAAATTATTGTCAATGGTTGTAAACCTTTTATTGACCAAAATTCCTTAGGTATCCTCAACATACGTATTTTACAGATGAAGCGTGGTTTCATCTGGGAGGATATATTCATTCACAAAATACACCACTGTGATCGACAACTAACCTCCATGAAGTAAAAATTGGAATCTGGGTCTGTGTGAGTAGATCGCACATCCAATCTGTTTTTAAAAACACGTGATCGTTATGTGATGTTTAAACAACTTCATTGGTCAGTTAACAAAAGCGAAAATCAATAATGGTTGATTAAGACAGGATGGCACAACAGAGCACACAGCTAATAGGTCAATAACTATTTTATGAAATGTCTTTGTGAACGAATTATTTCGAAAGTTTGTGGCCAGTACAATCGCCCGATCTGACTCCCACAAATTACTTTCTTTAGGGGGGGCAACGAAACAAGCAATGCACCGCAGCAGATCACGCACAATTGAACTAAAAAACGCAACGGCGTATATACGAAACATTCCAGTATATCAACTGATTAAAGTATTTGAAAACAAATATAAACAATTCCAGTTATTGTAACATCTGTTTCTATAAATAAATGATATAAAAATAGAAGTAATAAATAATTAAAAACGTTTCATCATTAAACTTCCGTAATTCAGTGCACAGCAACTTTCCGAACGCTCTGTATTAAGGACAAATCTAACCTGTCCTTACAAAAACTTACGATTTTTTACAATTAAAATCAAAATGTTTTAAAGAGTTTTACTTTTTAGAAATAAGTCGAAATACGTTTGAGAAAAAAAATAATTTTTAAAAATTGGTAATATTTCCCACTAATTCTAAATATTAAAAAAATTAGGTTTTTTTTTTAACTTTCTTACTCCCTACAACAGCCGATAAGTCTTAACTTTCAGGGTGATTAAAACCAAATGTAAATTTTATAAATCTTCCTTATTTAGATTTAAAAAAATACATAACACGGTCGAAAAAGTGGAGAATAGTAAGTAACTAATAGAATAATAAGATAATTGATACCCTGTTTCAAGAGTATTACATGTATACCATACTTTAAAATCTAAATAAGCGGTTGAAAACCGTTCTTCCGTTCTAGAAATCTCATTCAAACGCTCAATTTTTTTTTAATTTCAATAAAATTGCTATTCGGCGGATGCATATATAGTCACAACCAAAACGGGTGAGATAACCTAACATGGATATGACAATACCGGAAAAGTAATTTAACTATTTTCAAGAATAACAATCATCCCAAGACAAGCTTACTAAAAAAAAAATAAAATAAAATATAAAGTGAGGAATGAAGTAGTTTTATTTTACCTTCTGCAAAATGTATTATTTATCTACATGACAAGCCTTTTGAAATGCATATAATATTTATTATACTCTACAAGTGATATCCTGTTCACAACAAGGAATGACTGTATAATTATAACCGTTGCTCTCAAACAAACTTCACCGGAACCTCAAACCTCATTGCTTTACATGTTGAGCCATAAGAAGAATGGGACTAAGTGTGTGTTTTTTCCCACCAATTTTCCAACTACTGCCAGGTGTGTGTATGTGTTCGCGCGCGCGCGCGAGCGTGTGTGCAGGCAAAGGTAATTAACGCTACCGGCTTCCCAGGTCTGACGTAGCGTGTAGTGTAAATGTATCGATAAACATGTCTGGAATAGACTGGGGTCGACCACTCCTGACGTGTGGTTAATTGAAATCCATCAATTACCACAGTCTAGCATTTAAATCTATATAAAAGCTTTATTTACAAGTACTCGAACCTCAGAAATCTCGACTTCGAAAATCAGTTGATTTTGCGATGACAAAATAGATATTTGCGATAATAAATTAAAAGCAAATTCTGTAAAACACCAAATTAATGTTCTCTTTTCTGTTGTGAAACACTATGTACACTCAAACTCAGAAAAGAACAATTTTTTAATACGATAACTTGTTTATAGCTTTTTTTACAGCTCTCAATAAAATATTTGTTAAAACCTAAAATTTCCATAAACCCTAGCTCAATTTTAGATGTACAATCTCTACAATATTTTCCCACTTAGAATAACAGGACAAAACAAAAATGAATTGAACACGCACTGAACATAAAATCTGAGCTCAATAATCTACTCCATTACCCGGGTAAAAATACACTGACCTTAAGCCAAGGATCACATGAAATCTTGTGTAGACTATCGTCAACTCAATACCTGTAAAAGGTTTTAAGCATTCTTTCAAATTGGTGAAGTGTTGTTAATATCTCTAGTGTCACTGATTCTCCTTTACTACTAATTAGCTATTATTTGCTTGATGTGCTGTAACCTTTTTATTAACTAATGATTATTACATAGAAAAATACGTTTAAATTATGAATTATTTTATGGATTATATTGTTGTATACAAGAATGAAAATGTATATTTACTTGCACAAGATATAAATTATAATGAACATTAGAAAATAATGAATACAAACAATATTACAAAACTATCAGTTGTTTGATGAGCCAACTGAATTAAATACTTTATGTATTTTACATGAAGGAGACAGACAGCATTCATATTTATGTGGAGGAAAAGATTCAAGTAACTACTGAATAAACTGCCCGTCAAAATTAAATTGATTTTCTCTTTATAATATTACAATAATAACATAAAATAATTATAAATGAATGTACTACGCAATGTAGTTAATGAGTAAATAATATTATAATGTTTACATATAAGTAATTAGTCCATTGACTGTCTAATAGTGAATGAGCAACATAAATATAAAAAATTAATGTAATATAAATATACAAATTAGATAATGAATGATATAATAATCATAAACACAATAACAATCACATTATGTAGAAGTAAATCAAATGATATAACAAATATGTAAATGTTTAAATTAATCATATTCTGACAAATTAAATGAAACTGTATTAATAAAGTATGTAAATAATAAACTCATTAGAGATTGGTAACAGGCATAACATACGCCCAGATCTTAAGACACCTCTGTCCGCCATGACAAATCATAATTTAATGAGACTGAAAGAATTTGTTTGCGGTTGTAGTAGTAATTACATTAGAAACGATGTAGCTCTGTTCTTCGTTTGAATGTTTGATAATTCTTACGTACGTAAGAATTACACTTTATTATTACTATCAATATTATTATCGTTTGTATTTTTAATGCTATTTTGATAATCTGGATTCTGTTGTCCTTGTGAATGGGGTAACTCATTTATTTTTATATTAATGTTAAGATTAGTTTTTTGTCACGCGATTTCCTTTGATGTGAATATAAAGTTTTAGGTGACATCCGTAGGTTTTTTTGTGAAGTCAAATCGTTTTTAAGGGTTAAAAGACTCTCCCTTTTCAGATACCGTATATATATATATGCTTCGATTGAGAAATATTCTCATGAAATACTTACGTGATCTATTTTGATAAATACAGTCACCTCGTTGCGACACATAGTTATGATTATCATTGATATTTGAATGATCTTGTTGTTCCGTTCCACATCGAGCCGTCCGGTGCTGCGATCTATTGGGTGCTAGCGCTCACCGGAAAGTTCCGCTCGTACTAGCATCGACGTTCGAATCTGATCCAAGGCGGTCACGCCATACTCTTAGTCTGGATGGACTTCATTCTTTGTTCGGATGAACAACAGCTTTAATGTTTTATTTAATTTTATATTTTTTTTATTTTGATATGTCTAGTTATACGTTATGTCACAATTCATTTCATTAACTGTCAAGATGACAATTCATTAAACCATTATTCAACAAGCAACAAGGCATTGTCTTCATTCATCACCTACGAATATACAGTCCAACCTCGCTCTGAAATCTACAACTTGTTTATTCTTAGAATATTGTTTTTTATTATTATTGTAAAATTGTTTGATCAATATTCTAGGTTGTGGTTTCTCAGTAACAAAATGTATTTCCAAGTTCAAACTTTGTTGTCTCATCTGGATTTGTTGCTGCCCAGAATAGCATGAATCATCTTAACTTTCCTTCGGTTATGTTTTTCTTCATTACATAGCCAACATACGATATGTATAATTGAATTGTCAATTTTTCTCTGCGACTGATTTTTTAAAATAAATAAGTATTAATTTCAGAGTTATTACTTTCTATTTTAGAATTATTAAATTTATCCATATGGATGAATGAATGAAAAAGATTTGTACTAAGAAAGACTGTCTTTATTAGTACAAATCTTACATCGATTTTTTAATAATATTGATTAGTGGAATGGCCTTTACGCAGACAATTAGAACAATTATTTTCCAAAAAAGGGTTTACGATTAATAGACATTTTAAAAAATTCCTTACACTGGTATAAATAATGATTTGAGATAGAACTAACATTGATTAAAATTAAATTTAGCATAGTAACTAACACTATGTTCTTTATATTATTTATTAGGATTTAAATTAAAACATTTGGTTAAAGGTTTGATTGTATTTTTATAACGTTCTTTGGTTTTGTTTACTGTATTTGCTTGTTTGAAGTGAATGAATTAATATTTTCTATAAGTCCTTAAAGGTGAGAAATCTTTCATTTGATAATTTCTCATTCCACATTCTTAAAGTGTTATAATCCATCTTAGATGTTAATCGAGGACGATAATAAATTCATATGTGTTGACAGGAAGTTGCATTGATTTGAGCGAATTGACTTACGAGGAAATCTCATTAATAAAATTTGATAAATTATCTACAGGTTCTCTTTTTATGGAATCTGACCTTACGATGCAATTAGCATTATGAGATGCAATTATATATTTGTTGTCAAATCGTGATTCTAACAACTCTAGAGGTATAATATAAATTTCGTTAGTTATTGTCAGTTACTTAATGATAGCTAGAACTTCATCCTTCAAAGTAATACTGCAACTCTGACATTACCTCTAAATATTAGTGTATATTTATAGGTTGTAATTGAGTTTGTTTAATTAGTACAATTTAACTAACTTCTTGATTAGATTTTTTTTTTTGTTACAATAAAATTTTGTCATTTCGATTCTGTTGTACACAAATTTTCTTCCGACTTTTATACGATCCGATTCTAAAACCTCATCATATTCCAATTCAACTTCTGATTGAATGGTGTCATATTTGCTTCGTAATTCAAGAGATTCCTTATTTTAATTCGTAGGGTGGCAGGAAATATTTGTATAGGATCATAATTGTGAGTAAATGTTCCAATCCTAGTTATAGAGGACTTTATTAAACGTCTCTGTTTAATTGTTTCCTATCCATAATAGAAATAATAATGTGAATTATTAATGTAAATTAAATGTAAAATAAATTCAAGATATTACGATAAATAATGCAGATAAAGTTGTTGCGATCCCTGGTCGTATACGTTTGTTGTAAATGAAGGTTCTTGAAATTGTAGATCACGGTGATTAAGAGTGTAGATTTAAAATAATGATTCTTCAAGTTGCATGTAATATACACGACAGGATAACAAAAAAAGTATTATATTATTCTTGAAATTTCCTATAATATCCACAACCGGAAGATCAAATAAAAATGGTGAAATGTTTTTAAGTAACTTTTTTTCCTATTTAGCCTCCGGGAATCACAGTCAGGTATTACTTCACAGGATGAATGAGGATGGTATGTATTAGTGTAAGTGAGGTGTAGTCTTGTACATTCTCAAGTCGACAATTTTTGAGATGTGTGGTTAATTGAAACTCAACCACCAAAGAACAGCTGTATCCACGATCTAGTAAATCTGATATCACTGATTCTTCTTTACCATTAAATAATAACTCACTGATTATTTGTTTGGTGTGTTGTAACCATTAATTAACCGTAATGAATATTACATTGAAATATTATGAATTATTTTATGTATTATATTGTTGAAAATACAGAACTATGAAAATGTACGTTCACCTGTACATGATATAAATTATTATGAACAATAGAAAATAATGAATAAAAATAATATTACAAAACTATTAGCTGTTGATGAGCCGACTGAATTAAATACTATATGTATTTTACATAAAGAAGAAGGAGACAAGACAGTATTCATATTTATGTGGAAGAAAGATACATGTAACTGAACACAAAAGAATATTTTTCCTACTTCCTCAGTAGTTCTTTGCCTAAAATATTCCTTCCTCTTTTATCTTTGCATTTCGTTTATCCTTAATCTTTTCTTCCTCATGGTGTCTTATCGGTAATGTAAGACGGAAAGTAGGTTTATACTAAGGATTTTGGAACAAGTATTTTTTTTATTGTGTAGTCTGGCAAGGGCATCTCGGACCTATGAATCAGTCGAACTGTTTGTTTTTGGAGGTTGTTAAAAAAAGGCTACCTAAAGTAATATTGGATAAAGCCGAACGTTTTAATATTATATCTCTATACTTGTAACATAAAGAGATTCAAAAAAAAAATATATATATTTCAATAATTAAATTCTGATATTTTCTAAACATTTCGACCACAAAATTAAATTACCATTAAATTATACGTTTCTGATTCGATTCCAATGAATGACTTTGATCACAATTTCAAAATAGAGAGCGGTTAAAAACAAACGGCAAACATATATTAAACAGACCACAATACATACAAGAGAGTATATGTGTATATAAATTTCGCTTCAATCGTTCAGTTTATATACTGACCGGCAAAGGGAAATAACAACCGAATTCGTTTGATATTAACAGCAGGTGTTCTCATTCATAAACCTTCCAGGCATTTACATTAATACGCAAACCCATACACAAGTACTACATACAGAAAGCTCTTGAAGCACATGTAAACACAAAATATGAAAACTGGAAACGTTAAAATAAAAAGTTTTTTATCGCTCTTCATCTAAATTTATGACTATACATATTAATATGTAACGAATTTGAATTTGAAACCCGTTACATAAAATCAACTGTTAATATTTAAAAGGGGTTTAGTAAGATGAAACAGGGAGAAGTTGAAAAACATATCCTCAGGCTATACAAAATCAAAGTAATATTACTGAATAAATATAAGAAAAAAAGTTCCGACTATTCTGACGACACTAACAAAATTTTATGTAAATGCTCAGCTGGATAGTATTTCTTATTTTTGTAAATTAAATATTATTTATATTCGAAAATAATTTTTAAAGCATTGCTATGTGTTCAAAGTGCACTAAAAATCTTAAAATTGGAAAATAATATATATGTAATATAATATATAATATAATATATATATATATATATATATATATATATATATATATATATATATACACGAGGGTTATTCAGAAAGTAAGGAACGTTTCCACCTGACCAGGCGCACGCCAATCGCGTATATATTGGTGTGCTCGTGTTCGGCACATCAGTCAACGTCCAGCCGTGACAACGGGAATATCTCCGCACTGCCCGTTTTTTTTTATATACAAATTTGAAATGTGTGCTGCAATCGAAAATCCCGCCAAGTTGTGAGGTGCGGTTTCTGATTCGTTTTTTGTTGGCAAAAAACTTAAAACCAATAAAACTTCATCGGGAACTGTGTGAAGTGTACGGGAAAAACGTAATGAGTGAAAGTTCTGTCAGGAAGTGGTGCATTCAGTTTAAAAGTGGCCGAACAAACGTTCACGATAAAGAGAAGAGTGGACGTCCGAGCATTGTGACTGACGATCTGGTTTCCAAAGTTGACGAAAAGATTCGTGAAAACCACCGTTTCACAATAACTGAGCTTTCTCTATGTTTCCCACAAATTTCACGGACTTTATTGTTTGAAATTGTTTCACAGAAGCTAGCTACCACAAATTTTGTGCAAGATGGGTGCCAAAAACGCGTCACTGAGTGGTTGAGATCACAGGCGGCAGAATTCTATGACACAGGAATTTCAAAGCTTGTCCACCGTTCACATATTACTTCAGAGGATGAATGAGGGTGATATGTATGAGTGTAAATGAAGTGTAGTCTTGTACAGTATCAGGTCGATCATTCCTGAGATGTGCGGCTAATTGAAGCCCAACCACCAAAGAACACCGGTATCCACGACCTAATATTCAAATTTGTATGGTGATTATGTTGAAAAGTAGTATTTTAGTCCCTCTTTCACATGTACATAATAAAAAGTTTTTCTTGTACTTGGTTTTTTTTAAATTCCAAAACGTTTCTTACTTTCTGAATAGCCCTAGTATATAAAGTATATTTTATTAAACAACATAAAGGAACGAAAAGAAGAAAAACAAAGTTGTTCGGATAAACAAGGAAATAGGCATGCTTGAAAAAAAAAGAAGAAAAATCAGACTATGTTGTCGGTAAACTTCCCCAATAATTCCAAATAGTTCTTAAATTTGGACTATTCCATTGGTGTTGGAATAAAAAAGAATGTTACTCTCTAATGGCTTCAAAAATATATATATATAATTTTTTTTAATTTATAAATGAAATACGAGTATAACAAAAAACAAACTCCATGTTAGGTCTTTGTACAATTTGTAACCTCAAGCCTGCATTAAAATATATTATATTCTGCCTTAAGGTACTCAGATAATGACAAAATTATTCAAAAAAAAGATTGTATTAAAACTTTTACAGATCACCCTCTATTTTTAATACCAAAACTGAAAATTATTTTCAATCTTATAACACTTTTCATAAACCAAAATACTTTTCTTTCTTTTTCCTATTTATTCTCCGGGAATTACCGTTCTTATATTACTTCAGAGGATGAATGAGGATCATATGTATGAGTGTAAATGAAGTGTAGTCTTGTACAGTATCAGGTCGATCATTCCTGAGATGTGCGGTTAATTGAAGCCCAACCACCAAAGAACACCGATCTAGTTTCTAGATCTAAATATGAAAACAGAATAGTTTAAGGCGTAGCATAAACATCGCTATTGTATCTAGATGTCAGTTGACTTTCTTACTTATAACACCTTTACAAATTTAAGTCACGAGGATAGTTATAATAGAGTCATTCAGTCAATACCCAGAACCAGTTACACGTCTAAAATTCAATCATATCGGGAAGAAAATCAGAAATGAATTCAGAAATATCTTTCAACAGAATTTCCAGCTGGAAGTTCTAAAAAATTAAATAACTGATCCATTACTTCCTGACCACACTGAACTTCTTACTACAAATAGTGGTTCTAGAGTTACTTATTTCCGACCGGAAGATTAAATCATAACGTTTAAAAAATTTGAAGAATAGGCCGAATTTATTTCCAAGATATTTGCTAAATTACAGCCGGGTTGTAAATACGAGGGTATTATAAATAGAGAAACAAATTACAGACAGGTTAGGCTGTGTGTTAAGCTGTATTATATTATTTTTCAACCGAATAACGCTTAGAAAAAGAAAAATCTAGAGTATGGTAATTTTTTGATTTATAGGAATATTTTTCATCTCTAACACACTATAACTAGTTAGGAAAATAAAAACCAGCACCAAACACGCTTAATTAGTTATGACTCTATTGTGTACAAGCAGAGAAACGTTATAAAACGCTCTAGTTTCTACATAAAATTTATTTCAGTAGATACAGTATATAAACGCAGTTTTTAGATTGGCAATAAAAACGTACGAAATAATATTAACATAAGTACTTCATGTACACATGCAAAATATTTGACAAATTATAGAGTATTTTATGTTTAATGATATCATAAAAAGAATATGAACTAAAAGGCCGTGTAATAAAACTCATGTAATAAAATTTTAATCGTTTCTTTTGTTTATTCTCTTATCCTGATAAATTACGAAATAATAAAAATAAAAAAATCATAAAAATGTAATCACGCATTCTGATAAAAACATAAAATATTATGTAAAATATGTTTAATAAAAATATTACGATAAAGTAATTAAGACGTTATAATTTAAAATCCGTGCACCTTACATTTTCCGAAGAGGTTGAATGAATAACAATTTCATTTTAACCAATTTAAAAAAAAAACCTACTGTGAAAGACCACACGATATTCTTATTATCCCCTGAAAAAAATTATACTTCTTACATGTTTTTTTTATTACACTTCATTTTTTAACAGATTATCACTTTAACTGAACTATGTAAATTAAATTAGATTTTATGCATTGTCCTTCTATACGATTTAATTCAGTTTATCAAGCACTAATAAAAAAATGTATCACTTTGTTTTATCGTCGAACACTTTGCAGATAAATCTGCTTCATCGGAATGAATTTTGTAAAATAATTAATTAAGTTTAAAAAATACACAATTTTTAAAAACTGTAAAGTCTTTTTAAATTTTACGGTCATTGAAATAGACTTTATTAAAATTTCGTAAAAATTTTATTTCGGAAATGAGGTAGATGCATTCAAAAATTTCAAAATTTGTTTTTTCCTTTCTAGTTTTATTTCTGTTGCTGCAGCAGGAGCATAACTATAAAGAGAAAGTATCGTGATCAGAAAAGGTTTTGTGTATCAGGGTTTTTAAAAATGTCGACGATTCAAAACCCCCTTGGTCAAAAACGCAAAAAACGTTATAAAGATTTCTGTACGATGTACGTAGAGTGTTACCCTATATTGTAATTATAACTCGGGCTCAAAAATGACCCAACAAATATCTGTACATAAGGCATTGATGACAAAAATAAAAACGTTCGAGGGGCATTTTGAATTTTAAAATTTTTAGTTTTTGTATAGTGATGGTAATGAGTTCAGATTTAGTATCAATTGTTCAAAACTCAAAACATTAATGCCAATCATTTTATACAAAAACACTTTTTTTATACAAAAATATTTCTAAATATTTTTTACCTCACAACTCGAAAATCCGTCGACCAAATAAGTTGAAATTCAACATAAATATTTAATTAAACGTATATATCCCAGAATTAGCGTGAATTATTTATCTACCCCCATCGAACATGGGGGCATTTCAATACCCACAATTTTTTTTTACAATACTATAATTCTTTCTAATTTCTTCTAATTCTTTTCTTTTTTCAAAAACGGGGTGAATGAACATAAAACATCAAATTTTTTTTAACCACAACTTCAAGAATAAAAATTCAGCTTCATCTAGTATTGTTACTGAAACAATATTAATGTTTTAATTACTCGTATAAATAATAAACATTGTAATAAAGTATAATTTGAACTATAAAATAAGTCTCCGTGGCGCAAACGGTTAGCGCGTTCGGCTGTTAACCGAAAGGTTGGTGGTTCAAGCCCACCCGGGGACGATCTATTTTGCATATTTGTAAAATAGTAACATAATTTTACAATAAAAAATAATTAAAAACCTTGAAATAAATTATAATTTAGTCGATAATACAAGTCTCCGTGGCGCAAACGGTTAGCGCGTTCGGCTGTTAACCGAAAGGTTGGTGGTTCAAGCCCACCCGGGGACGATCTATTTTGCATATTTGTAAAATAGTAACATAATTTTACAATAAAAAATAATTAAAAACCTTGAAATAAATTATAATTTAGTCGATAATACAAGTCTCCGTGGCGCAAACGGTTAGCGCGTTCGGCTGTTAACCGAAAGGTTGGTGGTTCAAGCCCACCCGGGGACGATCTATTTTGCATATTTGTAAAATAGTAACATATTTTTGTAATAAAAAAAAATCTGAAGTGTACACCGCATGACTTTTTGTACACCTGTTAAATTACATATACACATATTTTTTAAATGAAAATTACAAAAATTCAGTTTGAATTGAAATTTAATTATTATTTATCGTAAAAATTTGTTTACAATTCTTAATTATTATTATTAATAAATCAATAATTTGAATTATCAAAAAAAGTTAAGCCAAAAAAAAAAGGAGATGTATTCTGAATCGATGTAAGATCCCAATATTTCTATTGTTACGGAACCAATGAAAATAAGTGCCACTTATGATATGTCTTTAAAAATCTCTCAATGAGTGCTTATTACTGCAATAATGAGAATGTCCAAAATCCATAACCTTTTGGATTTTTGGCTTTTCTGGACACTTTTGCTTAAGTCCATTGCAATCAAAAGGGGAGGTGCACAAGTAGATGCTAGAATAGTCCTGAATCCAAAATTTCAACATCCTACGGCTAATTTCTTTAGTGTTATGCAATACATACATACGTATGTATGAACGTACAGACGCCACGTCGAACTAGTCATAATGGATTCAGGGATGATGAAAATAGATATTTCTGTTGAAATCTGAAAACCGTAATTTTTTGCGATCACAATACTTCCTTTACTTCGTACAAGGAAGTAATAATTAAAAACCTTGAAATAAACTATAATTTATTCGAGAATACAAGTGTCACTGGCGCAAACAGTTAGAGCATTCGATTAGCAACTGAAATGTTGGTGGTTTTAGCCTATCCGCGAACGACCTATTTTCCATTTTTCCATTATAAAAAATGAATGTTTGTTAACTACCCAAACATAAAGGTTTCTTTATTATAAAAAAAAAAAAACAATTTTTTCAAAGAAGATAGAATCTGAAAGTCATTTTAATATAATACAAAAACAGGAATTTTCATAAAACATATCTCAACACGACAGTTATGAAAATCAAACCAAAGTGTATCTAAATAACAGGAAACGATTTTACCAGTATCATACCAGACCCGTTACAAAAATGGTAAAGATAGTTTAAATTGCGTGATCTAACGCAAATTATCAGGAAAAATACTAAACAAATTTCCTTCAAAAATAAAAAGAACTAAACTTGAATATTGTGGAAATGAAAGTAAATATTACAGAATTTATTTTTCAAAATTAATAAAAAAGAGTAATTTCACAATTAAATTAAACGAGAAATCTTACCTGAAAAAAAACTTACCTAAAAACAAAACTTGTTTTAAAGTGCATTTAATATTGTAAACTTTCTTCTGGAAATGTAAAATAAAGTATTTAAAAAAATTCTTTAGTAAATAATTAAATGAAAAACAATCATAAAAGAAGAAAACATGATACAAAAAGCGCCAATAAATGCAAATGTGTGGGCTTGGACTATCAAACTTTCCGTTAACAGCCGAACACGCTAACCGTTTCTGCCACTGAGACTTGTTTAACATGAAAATTACACTTTCTTATAGTGTTTCAAGTGATTAAAATTACAAAATTACATCTAAAATATACAAATGGCTCTTTTTATTCAATTATATGGGAAGTAACCTTTGAATCCTTCAGAAAGTGTTTAATTACTTATTTACGATTTCATAGTTAAAGGCTGTGTGATAATATAATATTTCAGTTAACTAAGCATTCCTAAAATGAATTTATAAATTAATTTGTAATTGCCGAAGCTCCATAGCTCACGCGGAATCATGATATTCAGGATTATCTAGATGGAGCTCCCATCGGTTCGTGAGATTGCATGACAGCGCAATGGCAAATATCTGCAGAGGCTTGAGAATCATGTAAACCACTTTGCAATTAATCTACTCGATAACAGAAGAGACGACCGACGGTTGAAACGAACCCATGTACTCGACTTAGGGTCTGCGTAACAGTTTGGAATCTAACACCGTCAAGTTTAGTGGTTTCGTATCTAATTTCTTGTTACTTTTCTTTCTTTTTCTTTGTTATTAATGTTTGTTTTGTGGACTATATGGTGCTGAAATTATTGGTTTGTAATTTATGACTGAGCTTGAAATTTTATATTTGATTTTAAGTTTGCTTACAACTGTTTATTGTGTATTATTTATTTTGGGGGTTCCTTAAGGACCTTCTTATCACGTGGTTTGTCAGGAGACTTACTTATGCCTCCGCAGGAGAGCCGATTGTAATTATAATTGTTATAAAATTCAAACATGTAGATTTAAAATTTAAAAAACTTTTCTCATTTGTTTTTGATACGTTTTTTTTTATTAGATTATAAGTAAACATCAGTGTTCTAAATGAGCTATCAATTTAATATATGCATTGCAATTAAAAACTTTTATAAAAACACAGACGATGATAAAATATATTAACCTAAAAATTTAGTTCACTTTACAATTTAGTTTATTTATCGCTCCGCAGGAGAGCCCGATTGTAATTATAATTATTGAGCAAAAATAATTTTTTTTTTAATAATTTGCATATATTTTAATTCAGATATAATTCATAAATGTATTAACTATCCTGGGAACAGCACCCATTCTTTGAACTCAAGTTACAAGCAAGTTATAAGATTTACTTCATTTGTTATTTACAAATTCCTTCTTTTTTTTTTACATTTTATCACGTGGATATTATACAGTTTTTGAAACTGAATTTACAATTATCATGTGCGATTTTTCTGATAATTATCATATTATATTTTATATTAAAATACCATTAAATGTAAAATAATAAAGTTACAAATTTTTTAACTACTGTTATCAAAATTTATTAATTTAATTTATTTTTAAAAATTATGATTTAATGGTTTCAATGTGTTCTTTTTGCCTTAAGCGTTCTAATTTAATGTTTGTATTGTAATGATTCTTTCAATATGTATCATAATATTATAAATATGTATCATAATATAATATGTGTATCATAGAGATCCAAAGATGAATAACACATTGAAACTAATTGTGAAATAAAATTAAAATTTATAAGTTTCTTCAACAATAAGTGGAACGGGCATTTATATTATTCAAATGTTAAATAATAACTATTATAAATGTATATAACTTTAAAGGATATATTCTATTATGTAAATGAAATCGCTTAGGTTTATCAATAAAGCCACACAACCAATAACTGAATCATAGTATTACAAGCTGATGACGGTTATTCATATGATACAATGACAAAAATTATAATAGGACAACCAACGCTACCCTTAACGTGTGTCCGAACAACGTTTTAGTCACGTGGCAAAGACGATCGTTTCGTCCGCGTGGTCCTAAACCATTAGGCAATGAAATATGTCTGTGAGGTTTCCAACGATCCACATCCGCTTTCTTCCCTTTATCTCTCTATTTTCTGCACATATAATTCCCAGTTTCGTTTATTCACAAAAATATATAACAAAACTATCCTTTTTATCAAATATTGTTATATTTATATCAGAAATGGTCTGCATATTCGAAAATTCTCCCTAAAAAGGATGTTTTCAATTTATATATTTAAAAAAAGGTATCACCTAATTGAAGTTACTTTTAATACATTACGTATTTAATACTGACCATCTACAGTGACCATCACAATTCTCCAGTTATTTTTGTCTCTTTAATAAATAAAAATGATTATTATTTTAAAGAAAATAAGATCATAAATTGTTAAATATCATGTTCTTTATTATATTTAAAAAACTATTTAAGTATGTACTTCCAAGATAAACTATGGAAGAGGCTTTAACGATCTGGCTTTTATTATATATTACTTTAGTGTATGAGAACAAATCATTAACAATAAACGACATCAAATATGATAAGAAGTTTAAATAACACAAAATGTTTATCACATATTTTGACCGCTATATATTAAATTTGTACATCAAGGTCATAAACAGAAATCAGTCAGTCACACATAGTACCGCACACAATATGCTCCAAGAGGTTTTCTTGTCTAGAATCTGATGAACCGCCTGTCCATTTGTATATGAAGAGAGTTTGATGTAGCTGTGGAGAAGTGTAACAGGTAGACGAAATGAGGATGACAAGAAGAGGGATAATGATAAAGAAGTGAACACAAGTCTTGATAAGGTCTTACTCTAGAAAATAAATAATTAACTAAAATGGCAGTTAATTGAGGGAAAAATGGAAAGAAAGAGTGTGTGAAACATAAAAAAAATATTTGTCACGATAAAAGATATAAAAAAATCTGATGTGGACACCGCATGACTTCCTTGTACGCCTATTAAATACATATACCCATTTCTTTAAATTTAAAGTATATAACATATTATTTCATTAGTAACTTGTGATATTCAATTTTTCTTTTTCTTTTATTATAATTTTTTTTTTACAATCAGAGTTTAATAAATATTAACTAATCAATCTATTTAAATTAAAACCGATGTGTCAATGAAAATTTTATTTGGCTGTAACTCTGGAACCAATGAAAATAAGTACAACTTATAATATATCGTTCAAAAGCTCCCAATGAGGGCTTACTATTACAGTTAAGAAAAACTCCAAATATTTTGGATTTTGGGCTTTTTTAGACACTCTTTGTCAAATCGATTACAACAAAAAGGAGAGGTGCAAAACTAGATGTTACAACAGCCCTAAATCCAAAACCCCAACATCCTACAGCTGATCGTTTTTGAGTTATGCGAGATACATACGTATGTACAGACGTCACGCCGAAACTAAAATGGATTCAGGGATGGTCAAAATAGATATTTCCGTTGAAATCTGAAAACCTAATTTTTTGCGATCATAATACTTCCATTACTTCGTACAAGGAACTAAAACTGAAGATTTAAAATAAAAAAAAATTTCGAGACCGAAAAATTAAAGCTCAGTTGACATCACTTATAAGAGAGAGTAACAACAGAATAAAAAAACTGTTATGCAATTCTGAGCAAGAAGACCTATTTTTCTTTTCCGACGCCCTAGCTACTTCGCAGTCAGAAACGCACTCAAGAGTAGTACTTTTCAGAGTAGTACAATGCGCTACATAAGTTTGATTAACGAGTAGACCCTAAACACAAGCATCAAACTTAAACTCACTCACCACTGCCGTTGTGACTCAATGCATAAGTGCGTATGAAAAATATACCACTACACAGTAGACAACATAACCTCAGGTTTTGTTGTCTGTTGACGACTTTAAATTGAGCGTAACTCAAGAACAACTCAACCAATTTTCATCAATTTCGAACATGTACAACTTCAGATATACTAATACACCATACTTAAATTTCAATGAAATTGATGTGAGATTTTCGAGCCACAAATTTTATACATAGGCATATAAATATATATATAGATAGATATGTTATAAAGGAAATATTACGTTTTAAGTGAACGATAATTTTTGTACTCCTCATACCTTAAAACATAAAGAATATTCAATTTCGTCCCTGATCACACCGTACGATCGAAAGTAATATCGTACTTTTCTTCGAAAAGTCGATAAAAAAGTCGACAGTATATACAATTTTCAGTTCAAAATGAAATTTCCTCAAATTACTTAATAATTTAAGTTGTTTATAAAAAGCGATTAATTATCGGTATGTGCTCTTGTTGTATAATTTTTTATGTGAAATCGTATTATTTTCCAGAAAACTAAAACTAAAAACGTCTACATGCTAAGATATTTTAATTGTTTAACACCATCAGATTGCAAGGAAACATTCTACCGTTAGTCAAAGACACATCTTTCATAAAAGATACAGTAGATACCACGTAGTAATATTGAAAAATACAAAAAGATTGTTCACATTACTTACAGTCGAGTCGAGAAAAATAAATTCCATTATACATAAAGGTATGATACAAGATTTTAGTGTGAATTTATTGTTTTTTTTTTACGGACTAAAAAAAAAGATAAAAAGAGAACTGAAAAAATCTGAATGGAGACAAATAATTCAAAAGGAAAAATAACAAGCTTGATAATTCGAAATAGGGAGTTAGTTATAATCAGAAATTATCTACTTGAAAAAATATTGAATTATTATAGATTATTAATAAGAAATAAATTCCACCTACAATAATAAGTATAAAACAAACAATTAAGTATAAAAGATGTGTTGGCTAAAATAAAATTGATAATACTGATTATTTGGGGGAATAAAACGAACGGTAACTATGCTAGACTGAGAAAAGTGTTTTAGAGTTATTATAACCATTACAAAAGATAACAAACATACCGATCTATTCAACAGGATATTTGCATTAGAAACCGTGTCAGGAAAAGAAAGTAACGGTAAATCAATACATAGAAAATATTTTTTGTTAAATAATTGTGAAGGGAACTCACGAAAAATGGACTACAAATTTAAACCGTTCAAAGAAAGCCACCAATCACGATCTAGATTGAATTTATCCACCACAAAGGATCAATGAAATTTAACAAGTAATTTTAAATCAAATTATTATTATAATTTTTCATTTCGCTTGTAATTTAAATATCAACCAATTAGAAAGTCCTAGCCAATCACATTGTGTAACCGTAACATTATCACCCTCTACCATAATTTAGTATTTTCACTACGTCGAATTTGACAATTCTGCAGGTTAGCGATGGAAAATGTTTAGGCCAAAAAAAAAACAAGAAAATTATAAACTGAGATACAGAAGTCTCTTACGTTCTACCAAGTTTGGCATATCGAATGTCTTTAAAAATACGAACATTTTCATTATTCACATAATTATTTCTTTCCAGGAAATCTTAGCGCAGTTTAGCGATGAAAAATTAAATTAATTCCACCATGATATTAGATCCAACGAGATTCGATACCAAGGCTGTTGGAATTCATCAATAGTGGATAACTGTGCTAGCCAGTAAAAAGAAAAAAATTTGATTGACTTAAAGGAAAAAATAAAAACAATATCATATTTGGAATATGTTAACATCGTTTTGGTATATTCTTTTTACATACCTTATATAGAGAATAAAATGTTTTATTATAGATATAAAAAAAACGTTCTTACTGTTTTGAATGTGTTTGCCAATTTCTATGACATGCACAATATTGTTCATAAAAAAAACTATATGCGTTGCAAATTTTACAATTAATTATAATTTCTCTCTGCAAAATCAATTATAAGTAGATAATTTCATTAATTTTACACCAAAAGCATAAATTTAAAAAAAAATTATTCAAGAGAATATAAAAAGAGCTCCCTTCTACAAACAGTATTAAAATATCTTACAAGCTTTACTTTCCCGCCTAACGCTATAGAAGAGATATAGCTTTAGAATGGGAGAATATTCTAATCGGTCCAATTTGGGTACATCCGGTTTTCATCGGACCTTTTACGTCTTGACGCCTAAGGAACCCAAAAAACACAAAAACCGGATGGAAATGTTCGCATGTACGTGTGTGTGTGTGTGTGTGTGTGTGTGTGTGTGTGTGTGTGTGTGTGTGTGTGTGTGTGTTCGGTGTTTCACACTTTATATCTCAAGAACTACTCAACCGATTTTGAACAAACTGGTCAGATTGCTTCTATATATGGGGGGATAGATGCCATTAAATTTTCAACTTAAAAGGTCAAAAAGATGATGGTGTAGAGGAAGATTACCCTCAGTATTTTATTTAGATTTCGCCTAATTAAGATCTTATTTTTCTTACGTATATTTATTAACAAAGAATATTTCTAAAAATCATTTTTTTGTAAAATCGCAACCTCTCCCTAAAAATTCTTTAAATTACCTAGTGGCTAAGCGGTATAGTAGGTCATTAGTACCTCTCATAAGGAGTATAACGAACGCTGTAGCACTGACGTACAGCAGTTGTAGCGGTCTTTCTTCCTTTTTCAGTTTTTAACCTCCTGAATCACCGTAAGATATTACTTCAGAGGATGAATGAGTTTGATAAGTATGAGTGTAATGAAGTGCAATCTTGTACAGCCTCATGTCGACCATTCCTGTGATGTGTGGTTAATTAAAACCCAACCACCAAAGAACACCGGTATCCACAATTTAGTATTCAAATCCGTATAAAAGTAACTGCCTGGTACTTACGTATTAACGCCACCGCAGTTACAGCTTTATTTAAAAACAAAGTAGTCAATCGGATTTCGGTGGAAAATGAACAGTCTCTTTATTAATTTTAATAAATGGTTATTTATATTTATTTATTTTATAAATATAATTTAACCAAACTTAACCAACGCTCGTCGCTAACCTTGACTAATTAACAGGAGTGTTTTGATTATTTAAATAATAAATAATTGCATTAATTATTGAATTTATTAAATAAAGTCTCAAAAAATTACGGTGTTAATTAGTCAAGATTAAAGAGCGAAGCGAGCGTAGGTTTAAGTTTGGTTAAATTATATTTATAAAATAAATAAATACAAATAACCATTTATTAAAATTAATAAAGAGACTGTTCATTATCATCAAAATCCGATTGACTACTTTGTTTTTAAATAAAGCTGTAGCAGCGGTAGCGTTAATACGTAAGTACAAACTGCCTTTACTAGGATTTGAACCTTAGAACTCTCGACTTCGTAATCAGCTGATTTGCAATGACGAGTTAAAACCACAAACTGGGCTCCTAATCTAGATCACCTGTTAAACAATTGATCGTTGATGCTGTTGGTCTCATATGAATAACAACAAAAAATTTTAGTTGAATTTTTCTATACATTACTAATTTACTTTGTTTTATTAACGTCATTACTTCAGTACTAGTTAACATATATATGTATGATACCTCATTTACTTTACAAGATTAAATTTGGTTTGTTCTGTAACAAATTCTACTAAATTTACTTTTTCAGCTCATTCCCTTCCACCAAAAACGGCTCTGTGTGATTTATTATTTTTTTGAACAAACTGAAATACTGAAATATCCCTTATTTTATAAAAATATACTGATAGGTTCAATTTATGCAAAAGAATAAGAAAATTAGTATGGTAAAGTAATTTGAGAATTATTCATTGAAAAAAAAATCGAAGAATTTTTTTTATATTCCACAATTTTTTTTTTTAATTTTAATTTTTTCCGGCTTCTTTAGAATATAATAAAATAAAATTATTGCTAAAGATTGGAAAATGATCTCAAAATTTGTATATTTCTCAACAGATAGAATACCCACGTGTCCAACGTTTTAATCCTTTGTTAAAAAAATTTATATATTATGGGTGTGAGTATTTTTACATTTATTTACTACTTTATACTCTTTAGAAAGAGTTAGAAGGAAAACCATAAAATTTCATGCGGTATATTTTTTGTTAGGGGTATTGATTAATAAATTAGTATGTTTTAAATCAAACAAGGGGTTGTGAGGGTTTTGTAGAGGATACTATTTCTCTGGGGGTTTGCTGGACTTTCCATAACTCGTAAATATATCATACTACGGAAATACTGTTAGAAATAATATTACTGAATCGTCTAAAACAAATGTAAAATTTAATTTTCAATTTTTGTTATTTGTAATTATTTTAAGTTTCAGTCTATTCTTTTAGGTAGATTTCAAAAGGTTCATATACCTATTTTAATGGATACTATGATTCGACTTCCAGAAAATTTCAACATATCTTCGCGTTTCACATCTCCCAGAACCCAAAACCACCGTCAGCCCAAAAGTTTATATATATATACATTTATATATTTCACTTTCTTGTGGAAACGATAACTGCCATAATTTTGCGCCAATCACTTTCAAATCGATACATAAAATACAACGACCCAGAATATCGGTCGAGTTCGTTAATGGACAAAATCGGATCATGGGAGTGGAAATTGGGGGCTTTCTCGAAGAAAACATATCGCTATAAGTTTCTTATTAAGTAAAATAACGAATTCGTTTAAAGATAATACTATTCTTTGGACAAGGGCCTAAAAGTTATATAAGTAAACTTTTTTGGTATCACCAAGTATTGGCCCAGATGGGTGGTAAAAATGGGGTTTCGAAGACAAAAAAAAATTATACCTCCCTTAATAGGCACAGTATCGAATCGATTTAAAATTGTCGTTAGTCCTATAAACATTACCTAAAACCTTTGTCTGAAACAATTTTTAATATGACCAACCCTTACAGCAAAGAATGACCCAAATGTTGCTGGAATTGTAAGAAGATAGTGTTTGTCGTATGCTAAACATGCAACCGTTGTCGTATTGAGTAAATTTGAAGTTTTTCTTAACTTTAACGTGGAAATCTTTATTATCCCCTACTTAGCAACGGTAAAATCTACCTCCGCCTTCCGACCGACGTGCCGAATGGGATTTTTTTCTATGTAAATGGTGGATTGTGAGACCAGGAAAAGTTTTCAACGTTATTTTGGAATTATCGGTCAGTTGATCGGTTTCATGGTATACTTTATTCCTATTCCGTGTTAATTTTTTAATCTTAACAAATCTACTACATCCGCATTTATCTCCTTTTTCGTGTCTCAATCTTCGTATTCCTGTAAGATTTTACCTTCTATTCGACCCTCTTTCAGCATAAACGCTAATGCAGGATGTCTTAATACACCAACCAACTCTGTAAATATATTTAAAAGATACTTCCATAAATTTCATCGTTTTAATATCTCTTCATTAAGAATTTTATCGACCTACTTTTTTGCAACATTCTCCTCTAATACCATATTCGTTGTGTCTTACCTATTACCCATGGATTTACCATCATAACGTATGTTGCAACCGTAAATATTTACAAGAATTTATTTCTAATTCTTAAATCTTCATTTGTGATCAGTAAACATCTTTTACTTTCCTGAAATCATATGCTTGAAAAAGGGAGTTGAAAATGGATGATTCTCTTTCTGCATTTCTCAACGTTTCATGACCTAGGGATCCCAAAAACAAAAAAAGTGGGTGGTAATATTTATATGTACGTATGTACGAGTGTTGGCGTGTTTGAAGCTTAGTAATTTTTTAATGGGTAAACCACAATCAAAAATTATTTAGTTTTGTATTAAAAAAAATTATTATTTTTGTTAATGAAATTTGAAACAGAGAGTCGTGGATAATGGTGCAGATGGTAAATTTTTGGGGTCAATATTTCCCAGGATGTGGGGTAGATAGTTATTCATTTAGAGTCAGTTTCTTACAATTTTGCTAAGATTACCCCGCTTTATATTACCATTTAAAAAAATTTGCCCCCAAATTTTCCCCCTTCCACAACAATTGAAAAAAGGCTTTTTTATTTGTTGCATATTTTTTAACCGATTTTTTTAATATTTTCTTAAGCATAGTAATAGTAATGCAAATGGCCCAAAAAAATACTTTGGAGCAATATTGGGAGAGGGGCGATCAGAGTTTAAAAACATCAATTTTTTTAAATTTTTTAAACTTTTTCATATATAATTTTTCCACTATAATATATATATAAAGTTATCCAGATAAGAGGGGGGATACCTCATGTTGACCTTGAATTTGACCGTTACCTCACGGTTAAAACGATTTTTTCAAATGGACTGGCTTATTTCTGACCGCACCAATGAAAAGAGCATAATATTTTACATTGGAATATATTCCAATGTAGGCCAACATATGATCATGGACCTTTTTTGACGGTCATACGACTAACCATCAGAGATAGTATTTACGAGTTAAACGTTTTTTAAAGTTATCCAATATACAATATTACAATATGTAAAACAATATTACAACATACAATATTTATACCCCAGAAAAATTATCTCGCAAACTATAGGAAAGAGCATAGAAATGGCTTTACACTACGTATAACTCTATCTCTGATGGTTAGCCGTATGAGCTTCAAAAAAGGTCCAAGGTCATATTTATGACTACATATTCCACTGTACGATCTCTGCTCTTTTCATTGGTGGGGAAAAAATAAGTCATGCCATTTAAAAACTCGTGTTAACCGTGAAATAAGGTCAAGGTCAAATCCAAGGTTACCACGAGGTATGCCTCTCCAATCTGAGTAACTCTTTTTAGGCAATTTTTTTTGTATTGTGCGTAGTTTACGAGAAAATCACCTGGGGCGTCTAAAATGAAACACTTTGTGTTATATATGTTACATATATACTTATATATATAACTATACGATATTAGTAACGAATAATCAGCATACACATGAATATTAGTTGTTAAATTATGTTCAACAATTTATTCTACATTAATTAATTGTTAATCTCAAACTAGTTTCAAGAAAGGGTACAAGAAAAATGTACGTATTGAATCTATCATTCATTAAAAAATATTTTAGTCTTTTAAACTGACATGAAAATATTGAAACAAAATGTTGTCTTCAATTGAATAGTTGCTGCTTCAAGAAAAATAAAATTTTAGCAAAAAGATTATAAGCACTTTATAGTAAACGTAAGGCTGTTAATAATATAATTTATTAAAAACAATATATAATTTACAATGGTTTTCATTAAGAAAATGGCACCAATATTGACAGAAATCTATTGCCTTATCAATATCTATCAGATCTATTAATTAATAAAAACAGACATTTAAAATATAATTCATTTTGTATTTTTGTGCTTATTCACCGTAAAATTTACTATTATGTGTTACTAATATACAGTTATAAAATAAAATTTTCACGACTGTACAAGTCTCCGTGGCGCAAACGGTTAGCGCGTTCGGCTGTTAACCGAAAGGTTGGTGGTTCAAGCCCACCCGGGGACGATTTATTTTGCATTTTTGTAAAACAGTAAATAATTTTGTAACAAAAAATAATTAAAAACCTTGAAATAGATTATAATTTAGTCGATAATATAAGTCTCCGTGGCGCAAACGGTTAGCGCGTTCGGCTGTTAACCGAAAGGTTGGTGGTTCAAGCCCACCCGGGGACGATCTATTTTGCATTTTTGTAAAACAGTAAATAATTTTGTAACAAAAAATAATTAAAAACCTTGAAGTAGATTATAATTTAGTCGATAATACAAGTCTCCGTGGCGCAAACGGTTAGCGCGTTCGGCTGTTAACCGAAAGGTTGGTGGTTCAAGCCCACCCGGGGACGATCTATTTTGCATTTTTGTAAAACAGTAAATAATTTTGTAACAAAAAATAATTAAAAACCTTGAAATAGATCATAATTTAGTCGATAATATAAGTCTCCGTGGCGCAAACGGTTAGCGCGTTCGGCTGTTAACCGAAAGGTTGGTGGTTCAAGCCCACCCGGGGACGATCTATTTTGCATTTTTCTAAAATAGTAACATAATTTTGTAATAAAAAATAATTAAAAACCTTGAAGTAGATTATAATTTAGTCGATAATACAAGTCTCCGTGGCGCAAACGGTTAGCGCGTTCGGCTGTTAACCGAAAGGTTGGTGGTTCAAGCCCACCCGGGGACGATCTATTTTGCATTTTCAATAAGTAGAAATATTAGTATACCTTCAAGTAATTTATTTACTTTCAATCTAATAAATGAGTAAGTAGGCTTGTATAGCAAGTAGTATAAAAATTGAATGCAATCTTTTTTTAAATATTATAGCATAGCTATATACTTAAGCATACTTAGCTATACTTATTATAGTATAGCTATACTTAACTCACTGTGTTGAAGGTTTATAACAGTATGATGCACTGATTGACCATGGAATCAAAACGTTTGTATTTTTCTTTGAACTGTCTCTGTTTTTCTTAAAACTTTGACAGTGGTATGAACCTTTGGCAGAAGTGCTACTGTAGCGTATAATTCTCTTGTGATGATTACTACGCAGTCAATTTCTTCAGTGGGCTTTGGGCTGCTATGCTTCAGGGAAACATTACGTCTGCCGTTATGATAAACGACAAATGGAATCAGTTTTAATCATAATTTAAAACAAATTTACCTCGTCCTTACAAACCAGTCATAGGATCTGCAAGAGGAGAAATCGACAAAAAAACCTACCCTCAGTGATAAACTTGTTAAACACAGTAAGCCCAACTTGTAATAGACCGATTTACCTTTATGCATCGCGTCTACCAGTTTTGAACAAAACCTACACTCTGACGTGAATATCGTCTCATCCAAGTCGGTGTTTTGCTCCCGTATGAGAGACACACCCTCCTACTCGGACACGCAACGATCTGTATCATAGACAATGACTCAAGCCTTTTACGTTTCTGATCCACCTTGAGATCCAACTTTATTACCAACAAAAGATTCTGAAATGATTTTAACTGCCATCCGCTATGAGAAACAGACCTTTTCTACTGTCCTTTATGATCTTAATTTTCATACTTGATCTCTTGCCCTGAAGATCAGCCTAAAATTCCTCTTTAATTTCCTTAATTGTTTTTACTGAGCATTCCTTCCTATTTAGTAATATGATTTCTGGCTACTTTCGGGTTAAACTGGCCCCCCGCTTTCCTTGAAGCACCTCGGTGTAGCGTTCCGCTCCGCTCTTTAAACAGGCAAAGGCGCTGGTACAGGGACAGAAACCGCCTGTTTAACTACAATCTCCTTGACATACTGGCATAGAGTCAAGCGCCTCAAATCTATTCCCAAAAGTAGAGAACATTTTCCTAAACTAATTAACGGATCACTCGTTTGCGAACCGCTGCAGAGGCGCTTCGAGGGGCTTCAAACAACTCCATTAATGCTCAAATTGTGCTCCTAGAGGGATAGAACTACCAGCTCTGCCTGGTTACATTTTTTTTATTCCGCCGTCAGACGAGACAGTAAATTATCTATATTAAATATAGTTACACTGAAGTCGGAGGTACAACCATTCGTACATGACGAGCTTAATCGCTGTTCTGGTAAATGTTTCATTTCACGATTTGTTTTGAAATAAAATTAAAAAATTTTCTACAATCTTATAGCAATTAGCTGGTTTATGGTTTCGTATGAAAAATCATTAATTTATTTTATTTTGTATATGTCACAATTAAATAGTTGAATTAAATCAAACTTTTTCTTATCAGAATTTTCTTTTAAAACAAGTAGTATTTTTTAGTCTTTGGTCTAGGTAGAAATTACTATAACTAGTCAGAAAGTTTAACAATTTATAATTTTGGTTTTGCAGCTTATTTTTAACTTAATACACATTTATATGTATTTTATTTATTTATTTTATTTTTTTTATAGATTTGCAAAGTTATTTTACCCTTTTTTTTCAATTAAATTGGTTTTTTCCCCCATTTTATTATTTTTTTCCTTTTTTATAGTAGTGCTTTATATATTTCCTATAAAACTGACTAGTTGACAAGAGGATAAAGGATGTTCTTTCCTTCCGTAAATGTTATTAATTCCCAACGTCTAGGGTGAAGGTGAATGCGTGGTTTGACCAGAATAAACCTACAGAGCAGCTTATCAAATTGTCACCCTGTCCGCACCGGAATACAAATACCCGAGCGCATTGATTCAACCGTTCTTATTCCCTTTACCCTTCACTGGGTTTCTTCATCCCTCTCCACGACCAGCTTTGTTTTCAACTTCGCACGTGCTTCTACTTTTAAAATGTTTCTCTATTTCCGCCAATCCTTTCATCACATATATTATTCCTTTTATCTGTTAGTACTGTTTTTCATCATCTCTTTGGTTTGACTATATATAAATAAATAATATATATATATATATATATATATATATTAATTTACTTATATATTTTTTAGAATTACTTGAAATGTTTTTTTAATCGAGTAAAAGAATTATATTGATTTTTTTATCAGTTTTGAATAATATAATCTTCTATTCCCCTCATTTTGTTCATTTAATGCAGTACTGGATTCTTTCGTGCAATGTTCAAAAAGTGACGCAACCTTGTGGGAAAATGAGTAAGTTACAATAGTAGTTGAAAATAGCCTCCATTATGCGATTCATATAACACAACTTGCATGCTCTTAAACGTTTGTTGTAGGATTGCAGCAATTCGGTAACGGTGGGAAGATGAGTTTTGTAAGCTGCATTCTTAAGGTATGTCCACAATAAAAAGCCAGGAAGGAATAAATCAGGAGACCGAGGGAACTACAACCCCTTCTAAATCACTTGTCGATGAAAACACTGAACCAAGAAAGTCACAATGTTTTCTTGTGTGTATGAGCCGTAGAACTGTCCTACTGAAACCACGTCTACCGTAGCCGATTTGCAGGTATAGTGTTTACAAATTATTACACAAACTGTATATAGCGCTCACTGTTGACTGTGCCATGAAAGAATGTCATGAAGACTCGCCTACGTGACACTGCACACCAAACACCTACTTTGTCCGTCCACAGGAGATTCGTGCAGCTGATGTAGATTTTCCGTATACCAAATGCGTGAATTCTGTCCATTCACGTATCCATCAAGGTGGATCCATGCCTTGTCAGATCGAAACCAATCATCGAGTTCTTCCCCGTCTGGCGTTACAGATGACATGAACCACTGAAAGAAAGCTACACGTTTTCCAGCGTTTGCAGGTAACAACACGTGAACAACACGAATTCTGTATGGACCCATCTTTAAGCATTTGCCATGTGGGCACTACCAACGGAGAGACCAGACTGAACAGATTGGCGTCGCACAGACTTCTTGAGACTAACAAACTATGCAGCTTGCACTAGATCAACTTTTCTGGTGTTGGCACTTCCGATCAACCACTTTTGGCTGCATCTGCCTCATTCCCTGTCTCTTGGAACTTGTTCAGCCGCTTGATGGAGGACTTGTTTGATACATCCACATCATAATTTTTCTGTGAAGGCATTTTGGGTCTGGGCATAATTGGTACTTCTAAATAACTGAAAGACGATGAATATTTTCTGCTCCATTTTCTCTCATTTAAACTAGCAGAAAAAAAGGAAACATTCTTCCGTAAGTTAGCGTCACTTTTTCAACTCCTTTATTTTGTTAAATTATATATTAAAATATTTATTACATCCTAAATTATTTGTATCGTATTCCAATTTATGTATTTCTTAATCTCAATTTTTGTATTAAATTACGCAGTCCGAAATACCTTCATAGTAAGATTTAGTCTTTCTCTGTATTTTTTATTTTTTTGTTTTATTTCTAATCTGCCCTAACCAATGTATCTTGCCCTAAACTATTGCCCTTATCTATATTTATTGTTATATTAATTACTTTATTTTTTATAAACGTGTATTAAATAGTAAAATAAATTTTTATTTACATTAAATTTAACCATATCTGTGCTGGATCTGGTTTTGATCTCTTCATTACATTAATTATTTTATAAATTTATTAGCCATAAAACATAATTAAATTTCTTATCAATCATATGATATGTGTGAGAAATACTTCATACGATTTCATTGCGTACTATGAAATAAACGTGATATTGCCCCATTTTATTACTATCTAGAGAGAATTATATCTAACAAGTTATCTGATTTTTAATATATTTGAAAAAAGTAATTTTTTATCCAATGAAAATTCCAAGTTATGTTTATAATAAACATAAAATACATACCGAATTAAGGATTACTCTAGTTTATACTTTATTTCAAAATTTTTAATAATTAGAAACGCCAAAAAAAAATAGAAATATTATATTAAATATAATATTTTTTGTTAATTTAATTAAATGATTTTAAATAAAGCGCGCGTGCATACCGCATTTCATTCGCGCAGGTGAAGGGGTACTAGAGGTACACTTTAAATATTATTCATTTAGTTAATTCTACCGCTCACCTGTGACGTTACAACATAGCAGACCGCATCGGGTTGCCGGCCTCCGTGGCGCCAAATGTAGCGTCTTGGTCTTTC
Organism: Lycorma delicatula; assembly: GCF_047948215.1. NCBI lineage: Eukaryota > Metazoa > Arthropoda > Insecta > Hemiptera > Fulgoridae > Lycorma > Lycorma delicatula. The sequence goes on along the minus strand of NC_134460.1, from coordinate 52,559,973 downwards.
ATCCGGATGTTTCGAATTCGAATCCCGGTCAGGCATGGCATTTTTCACTCACGGTGCAAATCATTCATCTCATCCTCTGAAGCAATACCTAACGGTGGTCCCGGAAGTTAAACTAGAGAAGAAGAAAAAGACCGCACCGGGTTGGTCTATTGGTGAACTTGTCATCGCAAATCACCTGATTTCGAAGTCGAGGATTCTATGGTTTAAATATCAGTAAAGGCAGTTATTTTTATACGGATTACGGATTTGAATACTAGATCGTGAATATCGGTGTTCTTTGGTGGTTGGGTTTCAATTAACCACAAATCTCAGGAATGGTCGACCTGAGATTGTACAAGACTACATTTCATTTACATTCATACATATCATCCTGATTCATCCTCTGAAGTAATTAATACGTTACGTTGGGTTCTGGAGGCTAAACCTAAAAAAAAAATTGAGAGATCTAGAATGGAAATGGGTGTATATAAAAAGCAATAATTTTTCCGGATTTTCTCTCGCTGTTTTAAGATATTTTAATTAATTATGGATTAAACTGGAAGCCGAGTAAATTATTATTATTAAATAACACGTAGGTCTAAATATAATAGACGATAATATAATTTAATGGAAAAAGATAAACATTTCTGTAATGTTTATCCGCTTATTATTTCCACTGTCGAATTATCGAAGGAAAAATAAATACAGACAAGATTTATAAAATTAAGTCCCTATTTGTATAATTATTTTTCAAACTATCCCCGTCGCAGCTTCGCCCGCTCTATATGGTTACTTGCGTTTCCCTTAGCGGTCAATCTTTTTACTTAATGTTTTTATAGTCAAGTAACCAGAGGCAGGTGTAGCCAGTCACACAGACACGGTCGCAGTGACTGTGTTGGTTGAGCCTCAGTGGCTGTACTTTCGCACCTCTAAAAAAATAGGTATTAAAAAGAAACCGAAAATGATTTTTAAATATTTATCTGAATAATATTTCCAAGACCAAATTTACTGAATATCTCGTTTACTATTAAGGAAAACCTTACAATCATTGTTCACAATTTTTTTTATCTTTCTTCATCTCCTTTCAAGGTCAATTTCAAAAATCTAGAATTGGTTTGTAGTCAATAAGATTACACTCATAATAAAATCAGGTTGATACCGAAAAATTAGAAAAAAAAGGGTTTCAAAAAAATTCAAAAAATCCATTTCGGCCGTCGGAAGGGGGAGGTAAATTTCACCATCGTAAAGTAAAGAAAAACTTCAAATTTACTCAATACGACAATGGTTGCATGTGAGAAACGTTTCATATGTTAAGCATACAACAAGCCCCATCTTCTACCAATTTCAATAAAATTCCTTGCCGTAAGGGTTGGTTATATCAAAAATAGTTCAGACAAACGTTTTAGGTACTGTTTAGAGCTGAGGTTCCCAAACTTATTTTTCTCATAGACCACTTTCAAAATTTTGCTGGTTCCGGTGGACCCCCTGCAGCTACATTTCTACCATATTTCCAGTCGACGGAAAATGTGAAGATTAGATTTAACTATGAAAATTTGCGTTACAGCTGAGTTCCGCGAACTAACAGTTTCCGAAAAAAAATTGAGAATTGATTGGTTAATTTTTGATTGACTGTGCTGTGAGTGGATGTCAAAAAAGTAAAGTTGGCCAATCAAAAAAACTGCTTCCATCCAACTTTATATTTTTGACATCTACTCACAGCACAAGTAAGCAATCAAGCCAACATTTTAGTTCTTCACTATCGAAACCAGATGAATTTTCGTGGACCCCGCTTACGAATTGTGAACCCCCATTTTTTTTGTCACGCCAACGTAGACCCCCGTCGAGTCTCCCGTGGACCCCTGGGGGTCCACCTGGACTACTTTGGGAATCAATGGTTTAGAGGATTAACGACCACTTTAAACCTTTAGATAATGTTCCTATTAGGAAAGAAATGATTTTTTGGCTTCGAAACCCCATTTTTTTCACCCGCTGGGCCAATGGTTATCAAAAAAACCTTAGTTAGATTAAGTTTTAGGCCCTCATCCAAGGAATAGTAGGAACTTTAAATGAATTCGATATTTTATTTAATAAGAAAGTTATAGCGATATTTTTTTTCGAAAAAGCCCCCATTTCCACCCACATGGTCCGATTTTGCCCATTAACGAACTCAACCGAGATTCTGGGTCGTTACATTTTATGAATCAATTTGAAAGTAACTGGCGCAAAATTACGGCAGTTATCGTGTTCACAAGAAAGTGAAATATATATATAAACTTTTGAACTGCCAGTGGTTTTGGGATGTGAAACGAGAAGATATGTCGAAATTTTCCGATAAGTCGAATCATGCTACGCATTACTAAAAGTAGCTTTGAGACCTACCTGAAATCTATGAAATCTAATGAAACCTACCTAAGTTCCATTTTAACCCTTGAAACTTGGAATTTCAAAAGATATAGAAAATGGTTTTTAGATATTCATAATCACTCAGTTCACCAATCATTCTGGTTTGCGCTTCAACCGGCAAATCTTCAACTGGAGAAACAAAAATCTCCATTTTTGTTTTAGAGATGTTTCGAAATGAAATATATTCAAAACAAAAACCTTATCAGTTACGCCAAGAAACATAGGTAAAAAGTGAGTTATGACTAATTGTTTTTGTTTATCTGAACAAACAAAACCTTTCTTCCTCTTTATATAATAGTATATAAAGTATAGATAATATTATTTAACGTAAATTTAATTCTATTATTTTTGCAATATTATTTATGCGATGGTTCCAATCAATCAGTTCAAACCCAGCTCATACAGTGATAGATATATACATGTTTTTGAGATGAAAAATATCTAAAAACCTTGTCACTTATGCCAAGAAACATGAGTAAAAATTTGGTTGCGATTGATATGTAGTTTTTGTTTATCCCAAAAAAAAAACACCTCTATCTCCTTATATAATAGTATAGATTAAAATCTTCTATTAAACATCATACGAATAGTAAACCTAACAACAATTTATGTTAGATAAATCTTAATTTTCTAATAAGACATTTTAGTAATAACAGTATAATAATACTGATACAAACTGTAACGATAGAAAATTTTCACGAATAACAATAATAGTATATTGAAAAATGATGTAGCTGTCAGGAGCGGTGCCGTTAATACAAATTAAATGACGGAGAGTGGAATGCTGTTACCTTAATAAGTAACAGCTGCTCATCAGACTACTTGAACGCCTAATAAAGTATCTCAAATCACCAAACCTGTCTACTGTGTATTCTAGAATTCTCTACAGTTTTAATCATCACCTGCTACAGAATTCGTATTATTAAATAATATTATCAGTAAAGTCTGAAGATAAAAAATCCTAATAAAAATTTTATAAGTGTTTCTCAATATGTAAATTAGATTTTGCTTTGTGAATTATAAAATAATAAAAATTTTATTCAGAAAATAGCGATTTTACTTTTAATGATTACACAGTGATAAAATCATTCAATAAAATATTACGAAAATACAACCTAATTAAATTAAACCAAGCATTAGTAGATCAGATATTTAAACGTATTTTGTGAATTTAAAATTTAATAATTCTATAATTTATAAAAAAAACTTTTATATTTATAAAATCGCATAACTTTTCTGACTACGTCGGTCAAGTTATACAATTCACTTTTTAAAAAACTTTCTTGCTACTATAAAATTGTAGTTATTAAAATTGATTATAAATAAATTACAAACGAGATTTAAAAAAAAAATATTCGATTTGTTTAAAAAATCTCATTGGAGATTTTCTCATTGTGAGATTGGAGCTCATTGGGTAGGCTCATTCATCAAGGACGGAGTATTAACTTGTTTTACTGACTTTATTGTTAAAAAAAGATGTTTTGAGCAAAACAAATTGAAATTTCGAAAAAGTTTTTTTTATGCGGGCTCACCATACGCAAGTAAAATTAATTTTTTAAGAAAATAATCCAGAAGACATGAAAATAAAATCATCATTTCATAAAAAAGAAACTTTTAAAATTGTTTAATAAGATACAAAAATACAGCCATAATTTTAAATAAACAAAGATGTAATTTTCTAGGAAGGGGGTGAAATATTTTAGCTGATCTGTTTTTTTCCCATAAATACTAAAGTAAAAGCTATAAATATTAATATTTTTAGAATTTAAATGCATTGGGTAACTTGCGAGATAGGTTTAAATTAAAAATATTTTTTAAAAAATCAAAAAATATTTTTTGTTACCACAGACTGTTGTAGAGAGATGGGCAAAAATATTTCATATTCGAAGACCAATTGATGTAGAGAACATACATCATAATATAGAATAAAATACATCATAATATAGAATTAACTCCTTTTCTGAAGCAAGATATACATATATATATATATATATATATATATATATATATATATATATATAAAGATATACATATATATATATATATATATATATATATATATATATATATTTAGGAAGGAAAGGTGGTGGGAAATAAAAATGTTTGGTAATTTGTGATCTTGATTAAATAACTTCCAGCAGATATTTTTTTTTTTTTTACTTAAGTGCTCCAGTAAAGATTTGAAATTTTATTTCGGTTAAAACACCCCTACCCGATTATCTAATTTTTCCTAAAATGTTATACATAATTTCTTCCCGAGGGTAGAAATTATCTACCAAGTCTTTCAATTAGGTCCAGAGTTATAAGACCAAATACAGGCCAACATACATACGAGAATGTATGTGAATATGTGGATCATCCGTCCGACAAAAAATTGATTTTTGGAATTGGGAAAATTGGAATGAAAGGTTTTTTCTTAATTGATTTAAAATTTATGTAATTTATTTTCTAGTTAATTTTTTTTTTAAGTCTCCTAAAGACACAAAACTTAAAAAAAAGAATAATATTTTTTTTTTAGTATGTACTTTCCTGTTACAGTTACAGCTGCAGTAGCATATATCAATCGCTATAGCCGAAATATAAATATTCATGTCTAACGGAACATAAATATAAACGGAATATAAATATTCCAAACGTAACGAATATAAATATTTTCACGATAAGAGAGTATAACAGTTTTATTATAACAAAAATTCTAATTTTGTAAAATATAATCTTCTACACTAAATAAAGTTTTGTTGGATTCAAGTCGCAAAAAATAAAAATAAAAAATTTGTTTTACAAATTGATTTTGAAATTTATATTACTATTTTTTTTTCTAAAATTTTGCTATAAATATATAAAAAAAATTATAGGTCCCACCGAGATTTGAACTCGGATCGCTGGATTCAGAGTCCAGAGTGCTAACCGTTACACCATGGAACCGTGTTGATCAAAATCCTAATTTTGGATTTTCAAACATAGTTTTCTTATAAATTAATGAAATCATTTTTTTTTTTTTTTTCATTTAGACGGATTCGTTTAGACGGAAAACGTTTGATTTAATTCAATATTCTACTGTACTAATTATACAAACAAACAGTCCTGCTTTTTATATCCAACAAATTTTTATTTAATTTCTCGAACACGGTACCGCTGATATGTTAAATAAATAAATTAACAATTAATATTTTGTCCTGCTTCTTATATCCAACAAATTTTAATTTAATTTCTCGAACACGGTACCGCTGATATGTTAAATAAATAAATTAACAATTAATATTATCTACTATCTTACCAGCTCGTTGATGTGTTCACTAGATCTTTCGGCTTACTTGGAAGCCATCATCAGAAGTTGAAATTAATGTACTAAAGTCAAAAGTTTAAAAAAATCAAGTTTAAAATTTAAAAAAACTAGTAACTTACTAGTAGTAAGGTCCTACTAGTAAGTATACTAGTAGGACTGTTTTTAAAATTTCAAAACAGTTATGACTGTTTTTAAATTTTAACTATGATTATTTAAACTTTGACTAATACATTAATTTTAACTCCTGATGATGGCTTCCAAGTAAGCCGAAAGATCTAGAGAAGACATCAACGAGCTGGTAAGATGGATAATATTAATTGCTAATTTATTTTAATTTTAATTTATAAGTGTAACTCTACTCCTTAATGGGGGTTTGGTAAAACCAAACCCATATTAGAAAGTATCTTATCTACCTAAGGGGAACAAAACTGTGAAAAAATGTTACCTACCCTTTAAATAAAATTTTGAGATATGGGAACCAAAAGTGTCTCGACCGATTATGACCAAAACTAAATGAAATCAATGTTTGATATGCAAAAATCATTCTGGCAAATTTGGTAGAACACATGATGGTCGAATCGGTTCTTCCAGTCTTAAGATACCTAACAAAAAATCTAACAATATAGATACATACGATACATATATACTTTTGGAATTTTTCACTGCTAAAATAAAGTTATTTAGTTATAGGGGTTCATGAAAAGTCTAAATCTTTAAAAAAATATCGATATGAAAAATCAGGATCGATTAGCATACTTACCCTTAAACAGTACATTTTATAGCTGTATATTAAAACTATATAGTTCCTAGGAAAAGGAAATTAAAAAAAAATTATAAAAATTACATCGTTGGTAAAATCTAATAATTAATAACTTTAACTAATAACTAATATTTACCTTTTTTAATTTATATATATTGATTTATTAATAATTATTAACTTCTGTTTGTCAAAACATTTTTACAATAAATTATAATTTAATAACAATAAAAAAAAATGTAAAAAATATCAGAAATTATTAATGAAATAAAATGTTTGTACTTTTCATTTTAAAAAGATGTGTATATGTAATTTAAATGGCGTAAAAGGAAATCATGTGGTGTCCACATCAAATGTTTTTAAAAGTAATTTTCATGAAAACAAAATTATTTTTCTCTACTACGAATTGTTTTGTCTCCTTTTATAATTTTTTTTTTAAAGAAAACATGGTTTTAAAAATATATTTATTTTTTTTTATTTTTTTATTTTATTTCTTATAAGTTCTCAATTCTAAGAACTGAATTCTGTGTTCCTGAATTTCTATTTCTGAAGTCTTTATTAAGTTTATTAACGCTTTTAATTTTTCTTTCGAGTTTTTTTGGAGAATGATTTTCTTGGTAATTTTTAATATCAGTCATTGTAAAAATTGTGGTCAATGAAAGCAAACCAATTTTCAAACATTATTTTTTTAATTTCTGGTATTACATTTTGTGGGGCGGAGTTGATATTTATATATATATATATATATATTACCGAATCATCATATTCAAGCGCCTTTATTTTCCGATTTATCACATATTTTTTGTTGTACATGTTTGGTGCTAAAAGGAATAAAATTCCTTTTCTTTCACCAGATTTCTTAAAGCTATTTCTTTATCCTACAGATTCTTCCAGGAGTTTAAACTTATTTGTTTTATTTATTTTTTATTTTTATTTTTTTTTAACTTTTAAGCGAACACAATCGCAGTAATTATTGTTATTATTACAATTATTTGTAAAGTACATTTACAGAGTTCTGTATGCGAGTTTCTCTAAATGGTAAATGTCAAGCAATTTCAACAATAATTTATGATGCGATCATAAAACCATACAATTTCATATTATAGAATATTTACGCTTTTGTTGTCATAATCTTTTTACTTTCTAAAATCGCTGCGGTGAATACAACAAGTGTATTAAAATTATGAATATAAGCGAAGTCAGACTTCTACGTACAGGGTCTTTAGGGTTTAGATTCAATGCGTTCAGAATCTTCTGTTTTTCTCTTCTATAAAGACGTATTGCACTTTGAATCGAGCAAGAGGATAAAAGGGAGAAAACAAAGAAGAAGAAAGAAAATCTGTAAGGGTACGAAGAATTTTATTGCCCTTTATATTCAATAGTGAAAGGGACAAGACGTTTTATTGGAAATCATGAGCGAGATTTAAAGAAACGTTTCGTCACAGCATATCTTCTTTTGGTAAAATTCGTTGACGAGAATAATACAATGAGATATAAACTGTTGTTTTATTTTCATTAAATGTGTTTTATTTTTATTATATATATATATATATATATATATAGAGGGAGGGAGAGAGAGAGAGAGAGAGTGAGCGAGAGAGAGCATTACAGTGGTATTACTTTAACTGAGAAATCAATTTGGTTTACTAAAATTCAAAGAAACCAATGAATAAATTTAAGTAGTTAAAAGACCTTTTCCAGAAGTAATAATTTTTAAGAAATAAAACTAAGCATATGAGATAAAGATTGTTTAGTTTGACATGCACAAGTCCTAATTCGTAAAAAAATTTTTCAAGACTGAATTTTCCAAATATAGTTCCTTCAATTTTGATAAAAATGTAATAAATTTATTTATAATAAAATATATATATATATATATATATATATATATATATATATATACATATAAGAACATGTCCTGACTGACCGATTCATTATATATCACGATATGAAAACAACAAACCACATCATTAAGAATTTTCTTACATACGAAATAAAATTAAAAACTCAACAAAGAAAAGTAGAGCTCAAAAGCAAACTAACGTAAGGAAATAGATCTTTTATGAAAAAAAAAAGTCTGCTTGTACTCGACATAGATCTAAGCATTAGAAAAAATGAAAAAAATTGTGGGTAGAACTCTTATCTTAATGAAACAAGAAAAATAGGGAAATAAAAGGAGGGAGGTCTTCTAAATGACCTATCAGAGGGTACGTTTAAAATTAGATAAGTCGATGAAATTTGAAATCTTTGACGAATGAAGAGGAAAGAAATTTGCAACAGAATATTGTAAAGAACAAGATAATAAGTTGGCCGTATATTATGATATCCAGGTTTATTTAAATTATGTAATAATCAGGAAAGTCATGCTAAAAAAAAAAATCTGATTTGGACCCCACATGACTTCCTTGTACTTCCTTGTTAAATTACATTACACTTTTTTTTTTAATGAAAAGTACATAAAATTTTATTTCACTAATAACTTCTGGTTTTTTCATTTTTTTAATTTTTTTATTGTTATTGAATTATTACTTATAGCAATTTTTTTTTATTATCAGAGGTTAATAATTATTAATAAATCAATATTTAAATTTTAAAAAAAAGTTAAAAAAAAAAAAGATGAAGCTTGATTCGAACCAATATGCCTTTCTAACATCCAAATAAGATATGACCGGCCTCCTCGGCGCGAGTGGTAGCGTCTCGGCCTTTCATCCAGAGGTCCCGGGTTCGAATCCCGGTCAGCCATGGCATCTTCACACGCTAAAAACTGTCATTCATCTCATTCTCTAAAACAATTAAAGCAATTCCTAACGGTGGTCCCGGAGGTAAAAGAAAAATGATCCAAATATTTCACAAATAAAAACTTTTATTTGGCTATAACTCTGGAACGAATGAAAATAAGTACCACTAATGATATACTGTTGAAAAGCTCTCAATTAGGACTTATTACTGCAGTTAATAAAAAGTCCAAAATTCAAATTCTTCTGAATTTTGGGCTTTTTTTAGACACTTCTGGTCCTTTCGATTGCGATCAAAAGGAAGGGGAGGTGCACAACTAGCTGTTACAACAGTCCTAAATCCAAAATTTCAACAACATACGGCTTATAGTTTTTGAGTTATGCGAGATACATACACACATACGTACGTACAGACGTCACGCCGAAACTAGTCAAAATGGATTCAGGGATGGTCAAAATGGATATTTCCGTTGAAATCTGAAAACTGACATTTTTCAGCATACGACAAGCCCCATCTTCTTACAATTCCAGCAACATTTTGGTCATTCCTTAATGTAAGGGTTGGTGATATCATAAATTGTTTCAGAAAAAAGTTTTAGGTAATTTTTAGAAGACTAACGACCACTTTAAATCGATTCGATACGACGTGTCTATTAAGGGAGGTATGATTTTTATTTGTCTTCAAAACCCCATTTTTTCCACCCCCTGAACCAATGGTTGGTGATATCAAGAAACTTCACTTACATAAGTTTTAGGTCGTTATCCAAAATATAGTAGGAACTTTAAACGAATTCGAAATTTAACTTAATAGGAAAGTTATAGCGATATTTTGATTTTACGAAAAAGCCCCCTATTTCAACCCTCATGGTCCGATTTTTCCCATTAACGAACTGGACCGAGATTTTTGTTCGTTATACTTTATGTATCAATTTGAAAGTGATTGGGATAAAATTACGGCAGTTATTGTATCCACAAGAAGGTGAAATATATACATAAACTTTTGAACTGCCGGTGGTTTTGGGGTTTGAGAGATGTGAAATGCGAAGATATGTCGAAATTTTCTGGAATTCGAATCATGGTACCCATTACAATATGTATCTTTCTTATAAAAAAGTTCCGGAACGCTGAATTTGTGCCCTCCACAATTTTTCACCTTTGAACTTTCATTTCTTCCACGATTGCGTCGACAATGTTAGTGGACTAAAACGCGAACATAAATCGCAAGGAATATTTACACCATTAATTTCTTGTAATTGTAATATCTCAGAATGATCCGATAGGATCAATTATTTTTGACTATATAATAAGCAGTTCTAAATATTTCAGCAGTTAATTCAATTTCTGATTCGTTTTAAGTTTTCATAATTTTTCCATTCTCTAATTTTTTGCGCTTTGCAGAATTTTCTCTGCATTTATGTATGAAATTGTTTTCTTAGGTTCAGAATTTTTTTAAGAAAGGAAAGTAATCGAGCAGATTTACTATCCCTGTATGACAATATCAAAATTGAACTCCAATCTTGTGAAATACTTGTGCTTTGATGTTTGAAAATTTAAAGGCTTTTCACGTCAACGCATATCTGACATCCGATTTTACCAGAGGCCCATGTAATCCAAGGATTTTTTTCTCTTCTCACATATCTACAGTCCAAATACCTGATCAAGAATATGAACAATTGGCAAGTGATCCGCATTCTGAGTTTCTATCAGGTTGTTCATTATTTTCTTCGTTACATTCTTCGTCACAATTATTTATCACATTGGATCTATCCTAAATTTTTTAAAAAAGAAATTTTGTAATGTTTGTTGCTTTCGTTTTTCACTCATTTTTATTTGCTTATTTATATTTAAATAATATTTACAATCAATTTTTACACTTTTCCTTTTTAAATTTATCAATTTCTTAATGTCAATAATTTACATGTGACATGTCACGAATAAAAATTATTTCGAAATGCGATTAAAATTTAGAATTAATATTAAATAAACAGTTAAATACAAAGTACACAACTGATCGAGACTAAAGCTCTGTGAAAAACAAAACCAGTGCAAAAATATTCTTCTATTGTTGATACCTGTCATTTGAAATTTTGCCGACTTTATGACTAGCCATATAATTTTACGTACCTATTATTTTTTTTCAAGTAACATGTACGCAGAATGTAAACGATTATTCTTCCAGCTTCAAAAAAAAAATAAACATAATCTTTCCAATTTTTAGAAACGTAATGGAACGCATTTCGGCTTGGAAAAAAGTACTGGAACACCGCTGGTTATAATAGAGGTTGAAAAGTGTAGAGAAGTACAAAAACTGGAATACATATAACAGATAATTTAGGATTACGAGATAGGACAGTAAATTTTAATAAAATATTAACATAGATCAGAAACAGAAGAAAAAGTATCAAACCAGTCAACTGACGACTAATGATTCAAAAAAGGAAAGAATAGAATTAGGTATCTATTACCTGAAACCACCTCCTTAAGAGAATTAAAAAAAAAAATTAAAATAGTCAGAATAGAAAATTGGAATTGTACGTTTTTTTTATTTTTCTACCTTTAAAATCCGGGACGGCATTTACAGACGTATTTTCAACAAGGAAGGTGACATGAATGATACAATAAAAACAACCAATAATTTTTTACCGCTTTCTTTTCTTTTTTTTTTTTTTTTTTTAATTATCCGAAAAAATATAAACTAAAAGTTTAATCTCATCCAGACACTATTATTCCAACTGGTAATAGAAAAATTAAATAAACTTTTGCTAAGGTTAGAAGTTTTTATAAACAATTTAGACTACATATAATAAGTATATTATTTTAACGAATATTAAGGTAGATTATGCAGTAGAATATCCTGTCGTAATTAATAAATTGCAGGTTAATCAAAAGTATGTATAAAATATAAATAAATAAGATTCAAGGAAAAAGTAATTAAAATAATCATAAGAAAATGAATTATATATAATTAAAAAAAACCGACTACTATAATTAACGTTAAAACATTGAATTTTTTACATTAGAAAGAAAAAATCTAGAAAATAAAATAATTACAAAAGATAGTTTATATTTCGTTTAGTTCATTACATTTAATAAGGATAATAATTATACTATTAAATAATGATAAAATATTATATAATTAAAGTATACTGCGTCGCTATCTTTTGACTTCTTAATGAAACGAAATAATTAAATGCAAATTTATGAATATATTAACTAGAAAAAGAATAAATATCAATGTATTTTCTATTAAAATAGGTTTCAGTAAGCATAAAAACATTTTAAATAATTAGACAAAATTATATATGAAATTGTATAATTATTAAGCAATAGAAAATAATAAATATTTGTAAAAACATAAAATAAATAATGTTAAGACCTACAAAAAGAAACCCGAAATATATTTTTCAAAATCAACAATAGAATGCGCAACTATATACAGACTATACAATATCTGTAATGTCGATGTAATTAGACTGAAGTTTGTAAGAAAATAATAAAAACAATAATAAAAAATTTAAAAAAACGACCGCCCAAAAAAATTAATTGACCAAAAAAACGACAATAAATCCAACTAATAATAAAAAAATAAAACAAGGTATGCAGTAAAATCGTTATGCAGTATTTAAATAAAATAATGAGTGACCAATCAACTTTCAGAGAAAGTTTTAATTTGTTTAAATACATTTTCCATGTTAGAAATAGAAGGCATTTAAATTTCTAATGATTATGTTTTCACCAGGCTTAACATCGATAAAAAAATGTTGTTCTCCAACGTAAATATTTAAATGCAGCCGGGGGGGGGGGGGGCTCTGAACAGTAACTGTCCTATATTAAAGAACTCTGAATAGTAATTAGTCTGTATTAAAACGCCCCCCGACTGCATATAAATACTTTCTTTGAAGGACAACATTTGTTTATCAATGTAAGACCTGGTGAAAACTTAACTATTAGACAACTTTAAATGCCTGCTATTTCTATAACATGAAAAATATATTTAAAGAAATTAGAACTGTCTGAAAGTTGATTGGTCACCCATTACTTTAATTAAATACTGCCTAACGATGTTCAGTCCTTTATTTCCATGCCTTGTTTTTTTTTTTAGTTCAATTTATTTATTATTTTATTTTTTTGCAGTAGTGTTTTTGAATCTTTATAGTTGTTTTTATTATTTAATACGTTTTAGTGATCATTGAGAAAAATTAATGATTCAAGAACTGATGAATATAACCTATTCAGCCAAATGAGAAAACTGTAAACATTTCAATTTATTTATTTCATTAGCGTATGCCAATCTAAACTTGCAGATTTCTCAAGCGACTGAGTTCCTCGAGAGACTTTTAATCGTGCGGATTATAAACAATTTTCTGGAATCCAAATAATTAATAGCTAAACTCTCCAATTGTCTCACACGACTCAGTGCTACGTAGGCCCTGGCCCTTGGCAAAGATGTGAGTGCTCAAATCTACGACAGTTCTAACTAGGGTAGTCCTTGTAGTTTACGCACCGTCACAGCCCGGCACAATATTAGTGGCAACATATGCCGTTCCACTTTGCTCTGTCCCCCTAAAAGGATCATATTCGACAATAGTGGGCTCGATCCTCAATCCGATGCCGACAGCAGTACCACTAATCTTACTGTCATCTAACTTTACAAAATCCGTTTGAGGGATCTCGCCGGGCTCAAGCTGATCTCGGCGTAGTGGCAGCCTATCGATTTTTCAGAGTATATCAATTAATTTTTGTTCTGGTTTGGTTCCATTGTGATATTTTGTATTATGCTAGCAAATACCTCTTTCAATTTTGAAAATCGGAAAATCGAGTCCGAAGATATAACAACATTTCCGAATAACCGTAATCTGTTAGATCGCGACCGTAAAAAAAAAAAAAAAACTTAGCCTTCAAGCTATTAAAAAATACCCCGTTTGAATTTTAAAAATCGGACGATATGTGCAAAGATATTATAAGAACACCACATTGCGGTTCCCAAAACAACGCCCCAGGGGCACCCCGTTTGTTACCAGTTGGTGATGATTAGCTTAGCCTCGCACGAGGTGCTCACATCACCTCACCACTCTAGCAAACGGTTAACGCGTTCGGCTGTTAACCAAAAGATTGCTGGTTCAAGTCCACGCGGGGACGATGTACAATACAGGGTTATCATAAAAGAATGGTGCAGTTTCAGTAATTCATAAGAAGATTGTACGGAAATTTCTTGATGTTATATTGGTATCCCTGAAAGCCTCCAACCCAAAAGTTTGTTTATTAGCAGTTGGAACCTCAACATCAGTTCTTGTATTGTTGTTGCGGTGAGTTTAGTGAGTTACTATGTTCTCGGATAAGGACAGAGCAAAGTGTGTTTTATTGATGGCCGAATTAAAATCCGTAATTTTAGTTCAACGTCCGTTTCGACGTGAATTCGGAGAGATCTACCACACAAAAATAACATAACACGTTGGTTCAAACAATTCGAAGAAACCAGATCAGTTAAGAAACAGAAATCAACCGGCAGACCAAGTGTACCGGACGAAACGGTTGAACTAATTAGACGATCGGCAATTAGAAGTCCTAGGAAGTCTATCCCCCGTCGAAGCGTCGAATTAGGTATTCCAAAATCAACAGTTCACAAAGATTTACATAAAAAACTGAAATTACACGCTTATAAAATCCAGATACTGCAGGAATTGAAACCCGATGATGGTGTAAAACGTTACAATTTCGCTGTTGAAATGTTGGACAAAATAAGTGTAAAAAACGAATCATTTTTAGATGATATAATTTTTACAGAAGAAGCTAAATTCCATGTGAATAGATGTGTTAACATACACAATTCACGAATATGGAGCTCTGAAAACCCACACGCAATTATCGAGAAACAACGCGATTCGTCTAAAGTTAATGATTGGTGTGGTATGATGAAAAATCGTGTAATGGGCCTTTCTTCATAGCTGAAAAAACAATTAATGGAGTTGTGCATCTTGACATGTTAACAGATTATTGCTTTCCTCAGCCGGATGAACTCGAAAACATTCATCGACTTCATTTCCAACAAGATGGTGCTCCCCCGCACTTCAATGCATTGGTCACGGACGCTTTGAACGAAAAATTTGGAGATCGATGGATAGGCTGGCAAAGATCCATACTTTGGCCTCCAAGGAGTCCAGACCTGACACCTTGCGATTTTTTCTTGCGGGGGTACATCAAAAGCGTTGTTTATACAGAAAAAATTCGCGACCTAAACCGCTTAAAAAACAGGATTAAGGAAGCAATGACAACCATTAACGAAGAAATATTAACTAATGTTTGGAGAGAAGTTGAGTATCGTTTGGACATTTGTCGAGCGACTAAGGGCGCACATATTGAAATTTATTAATTATGTTAAAAAATGTTTGAGACGACAAATTTGAAAAATAAAAAACATAAACTGTAATTTAATTAATTTTAAATTAAACCATTTAAATTTAAACCATGTTCTAAACCGCACCATTCTTTTATGATAACCCTGTATTTTACATCTGTAATTACTGTTACAAACAATATTATTTTTATGATAAGTCTACGTATAACTTCACCATTATTCGAATCATTCTTAGTAACACCAGCTCAATAAATGTTTTTATCTATACCACGTGATAGATAAATTTATTATACATATTTCATTGCATCCAGAACTTCTATTGTTTAGTACGTTAGTCAGGGTTTGAATTCCATCTAACCCAAATTGATTGAAATCTTAAATATACTTCCGAATTTAATATTATTTACTAAGTATGTTGAATCTACGAACAATGTCGTGAGGAACGGTACCGCCTTTGATCTCAGCCCGGAAAGTTCCGAGTTTGAATTCTGATGTTCGTACTTAAGTACGTAGTGAGTTAAGTTCGTACTTAATATTAATACCCTAATAAAAATTTTCATTTTTAAAAACTAAATTAATTTCTTGACTCCAATAAAAATATATCTCTGTAAAGGCGTATATTTTTATTATCTCTGTTAAGGCGTACACTGATTGTATCAAGTGTAAAATCATTCATTCATCAATACTATACGAGAAATACGAATGCGATGGGAAATTTGCTACTATAAATTTCCCTTTACACGATTCCACTGAACATGTATTTTTTTTTTCTGTTTATCCTCCGGGAATCACCGTCAGGTATTACTTCAGAGGATGATAAGTATTAGTGTAAGTGAAGTGTAGTCTTGTACAGTCTGAGGTCGACCATTGGGTTAATTGAAACCCATTCACCAAAGAACACCGGTATCCACGATCTAATATTCAAATCCGTATAAAACTAACTGCCTTTACTACGACTTAAACGTTGGAACTTTCAACTTCGAAATCTGTTGATTGGCGAAGACGCGTTCACCACTAGACCAACCCGGCGGATTAAAACTGAATATCTATTAACCAATGTTATTAGAAACAAATTTAAATTGCCCGCAGCCTTCACCCCGCTTAATTCATAACTTCTATTCAACTACACTGCAAAAATATGCATACTACAATTTCAAAGTTTAAATATCGGGGAAAACTAATTATTTCAAAGTGTATTATTTAATGGCATTTTCTTATTGTAACTAGGTCATTTGTATGAATTCTTTCAATTATAGCGCCAAATTAACCATTAATAAAAAGTGTACACAGCACTGCTCCAGTGCAATGGCATATTTATGAATTGCATTTCTTAATATTTTAAATAAAAAGAATTTTCAGCGTAATAAATTATTCGTGATACTGAAGATAAAACGAACTGATTACTAAGTTTGGGTGTCATGGTTGAACAGCTGTTAAAAGTTTCTCTGAACTCATGATCGGATTAATACACAGCCAGACTATATAAAAGTTTAATGGTAATATTTTCCGTTCATCTTTTATGTTTCAGTTTTTTAAAGCTCAAACAATGCTCACTTTTTCAGATTTTTTAAACATGTTTTATAATTAATAATGCTTAACATGTTTTATAATTTAAAAATGCTTTATAATTTAATTTAATTATCATTTAAACTTTCATATTAGAGAACAAATATTAAAGATTTATAAGAAACGAAAAAAAGAGGCAAAAACAAGTGCTAAGATAAAATATAAACCTATATGAATTTTCAGATTGCAGATTTAACATACGTTAACATCAAATCATTTCCTTCATTAATACAGAATAGTTTTTTCTTATTCTGAAAACTAAAAATAAATAACTACTAAAAATAAATACAATAATTTGTTCTATAAATATGCATTAATTGGACGGAGTAGCGTCGACGATAAAATTTCAAAAACCATTAATCTTTAAAAAACACAATTTAAACTATCATAAATATAAAGTTGTTATTTATAGCTATAATTACACAAGGCTACAACGCCTGTGAGAAATTTTAACTAAACGCGGTTCCATGGTGTAATGGTGAGCACTCTGGACTCTGAATCCAGCGATCCGAGTTCAAATCTCGGTGGGACCTTTATTTTTTTAACCATTTTATTAAATTTCTTCAGAATATTAATGAAAATTCCATTTGATTTCAATATATTAATTGTATAACACTGGTTCCATGGTGTAATTGTTAGCACTCTGGACTCTGAATCCAGCGATCCGAGTTCAAATCTCGGCAGGAACTTTACTATTTTTGAAATATTGTTTTACTATTCAATAACCTTAAAGTAAAACCGATCGAGATAATTTGAATAGGTTGTTAATGATGTAACGTTTTTTACATTGTAAAATTGATCTCGATTTTAATTTCTTTTTTTTAAAGGCATATAATGAAAGTTAATTAATTTAAATGTCAGGAAAAGATTTTTGAAAGTGTTTGTTTGGAGTGTCGCTTTATATGGAAGTGAAACTTGGACAATCGAAGTATCTGAGAAGAAAAGATTAGAATCTTTTGAAATGCGGTGCTATAGGAGAATGTTAAAAATCAGATGGGTGGATAAAGTGACAAATGAAGAGGTATTGCGGCAATAAAGAAAGAAGCATTTGGAAAAATATAGTTAAAAGAAGAGACAGACTTTTAGGCCACATACTAAGGCATCCTGGAATAGTCGCTTTAATATTGGAAGGACACATCTCAGGAATGGTCGAACTGAGAATGTACAAGACTACACTTCATTTACACTCATACATATCATCCTCAATCATCCTCTGAAGAATTATCTAAACGGTAGTTACCGGAGGCTAAACAGGAAAGTGAAAGAATATTGGAAGGACAGGTATAAGGAAAAAATTGTGTAGGCAGGCCACGTTTGGAATATGTAAAACAAATTGTTAGGGATGTAGGATGTAGAGGGTATACTGAAATGAAACGACTAGCACTAGATAGGGAATCTTGGAGAGCTGCATCAAACCAGTCAAATGACTGAAGACAAAAAAAAAAATAATGAAAGTATTATTTATAAAAGTAATGTTATTTTCAGTAGCACTACATTTTTTTTTTTTTAAAGTAGTGTTTCTAAACATAACAATAAATATATAAACTTGGAGTGTCAGAATAATTATGAAAGACATCACATAAAACCAAGTTTTTAGGGGTTACTCTATCAACTTTTCTTTTTGATTTTCATAATAAAAAGTAAATAAAAAAACTTTTTTAAAACTGCAAATGAAGTATAATTTTTTATCATTATTTCCAGTTAAATAATAAAATATAACAGGCATCACGCACGCGTTTTTAATAAACGTTTTCAATGTAAAAAAAAAAATATTTTTAGACAATAATTAAAATATTTAATAGATCAATCTGAACAAAATTCAGTAGCCAACAAAACGAAAAGAAGAGCACCCAGCTATATTTAACTAGTTTATCAGTGTACCATGTAGATTTCATAAGAAAGATACCTTATTGTAATGGGTACCACGATTCATCTTCCGGAAAAATTTCGACATATCTTCGCGTTTCACATCCCCCAGACACCAAAACTATCGTCAATTCAAAATTTTACATATATATATATATATATATATATATATATATATATATATATATATATATATATATATTTACTCTCTTGTGGACTTGATAACTGCCGTAATTTTGCGCCAATCACTTTAAAAATAAAATATAAAACCCATAAAAATATAACAACCCAAAATCTCCTTCGATTTTGTTAATTGGCAAAATCGGACCTTGGAGGTGGAAATGAGGGGAGGCTTTTTCGAAAAAATAAAATATCGCTATAACTTTCGAATTAAACAAAATATCGAATTCGGTTAAAATTCCTACTATTCTTTGGTTAAGGGCCTAAAACTTTTTCCACCCAGGGGGTGGAAAAAATGGGGTTTCAAAGACAAAAAAAATCATACTTCCCTTAATAGGCACAGTATCGAATCGGTTTAACGTGGTCGTTAGTCCTCTAAACATTACCTAAAACATTTATCTGAAACAATTTTTGATATGACCAACCCTTACGGCAAGGGATGACCAAAATATTGCTGGAATTGTAAGAAGATGGAGCTTGTCGTATGCTAAACATGTGACACTTCTTTCATATGCAACCATTGTCGAATTGAGTAAATTTGAAATTTTTCTTAACTTTGAGATGGAAATATTTTTTATCCCCTACTTAGCACCGGTAAAATCTACTTCCGCCTTCCGTCGTTCCGAAAAGGGATTTTTTTATTTACTAAAACGTAAAGTTAACTATTATTGTTTCTTCCTTCTTTCAAAAACTTTTATTCTGAAGGTTTAATTCTTTTAAATTTTATTTATACACTATTTATTATTTCAGCTATGCAAATTAAAAAACAAAGAAAAAATGTATAATTTTTCATTGTGAAAATATTTCTTAATTGAGAAGAGTTTCATAAAAAAAAGGTAATTAACAATTTTTTTATTTCCGCGCCTTCAGGAACACTTCGGCAGTATAAAACTATTAAGCCGTCTTACATTTGGCAGTCATTACGTTTATTTAATGACAGAAAGATCAACTGGTAGGTATATTTAACTTTTAATATTCATTTAGATACTAATAAGACATTCCGTACACATCAGATACGACAGTAGCTCGACTCGAAACATTTACTGACGCATGCATTACTGTTAAACAAATGAAAAAAGTATGCTTTCAATCCGCCCGCTTTTTACATCATGTATACAAGACATACCACTTAATAGGTAGCAAATAGATAATTCAGTTTACTAACTAATTTGCATGAATCTGACGATTTCTTAATGATAAATAGACCACTAAAAACTTGTTTTTATGTGATGTTTTTCCAAATATTCCAACATATCAAGGTCAAATATTTATTGTTATTTTTATAAACACTACGTTTTTAAAAACGTAGTGTAAAAATGTAGCGTTTCTAAAAATAACACTACTTTCAATAAAAAATACTTTTATTACATGCGTTTTTAAAAAACGCATGTTAAAAGCGTTTTTTTTTTGTTTTTTTTTTTAATATAATGTTTACAATTATTACTACTAATGAATAGAAAAACGTTACAATTTTTAAATCATGAATTTAACTAAATAAATAACAGTAAATCAGTATCACTTCACGCAACAAATTAAAATTTTATTAGTAAAAAATGTATAATTCTGTTAATCTGTGATGTAAAAACCTGATTAACACATAACCTGATCGTATACATGCAGCAAAAACGACTGTACTGTCTTTTTTATGTTACTTTTGTCACGACTTAAATACAACTACTCCTACTCCTTCGGCTAATGAATACTTAGCTTTTTCGGCCTATACGACTACAGATTTAAGATTTGTGGCAATCCTTGCGTAGATATTTATATTTCGCTGAAAAATACTGCGATATTTTAAATATTTTCTAACATGAGTTATTATAAAGTAAATCGTAATTCAAATTTTTACATTTTATTTCAATCACTACCTATTTTAATTTCGTTCGTTCTTACGCCACCAAAATTTACTACTAATAAGCAAATTTGCTAATTCGATATTAAAGAAAATTTCAAACCGCCACAGACAAATCGATAAAAACCAACTAAATGCTCTTTAACAACTCTTCCAAACCAGTTTATTAGCGCATTCCTGACAACGATTTATAACACTAACGACATTTTATCTTCAGCTTTTGTACGTAACCTCATCAAAGCACAGTTCTTACATGTTATTTTTATAGAATATAATGAATTATTAAAGAAATCAGTCAAGAGAATTCACGGTACAAATCAAAATACCATTGTCTTAGATTTTTAAAAGAGTTTTATTCATAAATTACCACATGCTGTCCTATTAAAAAAATAAAATAATAAAATAAAAAAAGTAACTGAGGAGGGTATTGCCGAAGAACAATGGGTCCAAACAAAGCCAGTTCATAACGTAACGTTATCTCGCCACTTAAAAGAAAAAAAGAAAAAAAGAAAAAAAGTTTAACCGCACACAACTTCGGTAATATATCATGACCGTAGGACCGTTGTATAGTCCTCTGTTACGCTCCACTCACTATATTCGCAAAATACGCCTAACTATACAGCCTACGCTGTTGGATTTTCTTTTTATCAAATCCCGTAAGACCGAGGGTCATTAAATCTACCATCCTTTATTGTCTGTACTTTTATTTTAGCTTTCGTAAATTAGATACTTTTTTACGTTAGTTTAAATATCTTTTACCGAGAAAAAAGTTATAAATCAAAAACAATTTACTTTTAAAGAGTATAAGTTAATTGTTTATTCCATTACATTTAACCTTTAAAGTGTAAGATACATTGAAATTTAATCCAAAAATATATACATAAAACAAATCAATCAATCTAAACATATGTAGTCCACACTTTTAATTAATCTAGAATGGTAACTTTAAAAGATTTTGAAAAAAACAAGATATAACAAATAAAATAATACACATAACTTCCTTGTAAATGATATACGCAGAATTTAATGCTAAAAACGCGAACTAGATTTGTAGAAATCTATTAAAAAATAATGGATATACAATTTTCAAAAACGAAAAGGTTTATTATATGTGATTTAAAAAAAAAAATGGATACCAAAAACGGTTTTTTTAAAAATATGTCTTCAGTTATTATTACTAATGAATAAAAGAACGTCAAAATGTTTAAATCATGAATGTAACTAAATAAATAACAATAAATCAACATTTAAATCTATCATTTTACATGACAAATTAAAATTTTATTACTAAAAAAATATATAATTCTGTTAATCTGTGATGTAAAAATATGATTACGACATAACCTAATCGTATACATGCAGCAAAAACGACTGTACTGTCTTTTTTATATACTTCTACCACGACTTAAATAGAACTACGTTAATGTATTCGGGATGAAACTACTCTTTAAAGTAAAAATAAACAAAAATACAAAATTCATTTTAATATTCGGCTTTTAATACTCCAACAGAAAACAAAAATTAGTAATATTTAAATTTGGTAACATCTTAACTGTAAATAACCAGTTTAAGTCAATAAAGCAAAGCTACTATAAACTACTAAAAGACGGTATTCTACAAGAATTATTCAGAGAGACGTCGATACAAGGTAAATATTTAAAAAAACTCTTATGTGGACACCACAAGACTTCCTTGTAAGTCTATTAAATTACATATACACATTTTTTGCTGCACTTCATCTAAACTTATTTCATTTGAAAGTGAGATACTATTCTCCAATTCTTTAATAAGGTGGACAGTTACACAACTGCTGAAATATTAGTTTTTATTAACATCAAATATTTATACAATTATTAATTCAACAATCTTACGTGAAATATTAGGAAAGAATAAAAGTCCCTTTATTACGCGTGTTACTAGTCAGTATTATTCATATCTTCGTGAGTTGCTGATTAACAAACGTTTCAGATTTCTGGGGTGTTGTATAAATAAACGTTAATAATAATTAAAACTACCAATTTAGTGAACTCCTGTATAGTGATTACAAATGTTAATTTCGACATTACGGTATAAAATATTCAGTTTTCATTATTTGATTATTTGGTGAATAATCAAAAATGAAAAAGAAACAATCATACAGGAAAAAGAAAGATAACAGAAGAAATATATCTCAAAAAAACGACAGGAAGATGAATATGAAGAGAGAAGAAATATTAAGAACAAAAAAATTAAGAGATGATAAATATAAATGGGAAGAAAATATTACAACCAAAGAAAGAATAAAAAGATTAAGATAAGATGATAAATATAAACAGGAAAAAATGTTAAAAAGATTAACAGAAGATGATAAATGTAAAGAGGAAGAAAACTTTAAGACCAAGGCAAGAATATAGAGGGGATGATGAATATAAGGAGTGAGGATTTTAAAACTAGTGAATGTGTAGACAAATTAAGATCGGAACAATTATGTCAAACTAAAGGAGTATTAAATGATTGGCAACAAAAAGCAAATAAACGAAATGATCAACTCCGAATTAGGGAGAATATTGTCCGACAATATAAGAGGAGTAATGAACTAAAAGATAAGAATGTTTTGCAATTTATTAAAGATCGAGCATGTATGCTTCAGCATGTATATGGTGTTCTTGTGAGGGTCTATTTTCCAGTCACTTGTAGTTAAATTTAATGTAAATAAAATTAAACAGAAATTCCAGATAATTAAATAATAAGATGTTTCACCAAATTTATTACATATACACATACATAATTCAAATTAAATTACATTTACACATTTTTAAATGTAGATAATTTTTTTTTATTATCAAGTTATTATTTATTGTATTTTTTTTACAATCACGGTTTATTAATTATTAAATTAATATATTTAAATTAAAAAAATAAAAGTTAAAAAACAAAAGGAGATGAAGTCTGATTCGAACCGATGTGCCTTCCCTTGTAAGATCCAAATATTTCATTAATTATAATTTTTAATTTCGATTCCAATCAAAAATGGAGATGCACAACTAGATGTTACAACAGTGCTAAATCCGAAATTTCAACATCCTACCTCTAATCGTTTTTAAGTTATGCGAGATACATACGCACATACATACATATGTACGTACAGACGTTACGCCGAAACTAGTAAATATGGATTCAGGGATGGTCAAAATGGATATTTCCGTTGAAATCTGAAGACCAAAATGTTTCGCGATCACAATACTTGCTTTACTTCGTACAAGGAAGTAAAAATCAATAATCAAATCATGAACCTCACCATTTCTCTTCCAAATAACTTATAATTTAACAAAATAATGTCTGTTAAAAATCGGTTCTTTCTATAAATAATGGATTACTGAGATAACAGGTTACCAACTATAACTGGACTTCGATCTGTTATCGTAATTTAAATAAAATAAATAAATAACTGTTTAAAATTATACATTACTTACCCATACAAAATAATTTAAATATTTAAGTAGATATTTACTTTAAAGTAATAAGAAATTTTCCAATTTATTATAACATTAGTTTGTATAATAATGATAAGGAATTGAAATGAATATCGATAAAAACATGCGAGAAAAAATATAATATAAAAATGTGCCACATTTACATATAATGAAATATTTGTATAATGAGTCCGACAAGGATGTTCCCTATCTCCGTTACTTTTTAATCTTTACATGGATCTAGCAGTAAATGATGTAAAAGAACAATTTAGATTCGGAGTAATAGTACAAGGTGAAAAGATAAAGATGCTACGATTTGCTGATGATATAGTAATTCTAGCCGAGAATAAAAAGGATTTAGAAGAAACAATGAACGGCATAGATGAAGTCCTACGCAAGAACTATCGTATGAAAATAAACAAAAACAAAACAAAAGTAATGAAATGTAGTAGAAATAACAAAGATGGACCACTGAATGTGAAAATAGGAGGAGAAAAGATTATGGAGGTAGAAGAATTTTGTTATTTGGGAGGTAGAATTACTAAAGATGGACGAAGCAGGAGTGATATAAAATGCCGAATAGCACAAGCGAAACGAGCCTTCAGTAAGAAATATAATTTGTTTACATCAAAAATTAAGTTAAATGTCAGGAAAAGATTTTTGAAAGTATATGTTTGGAGTGTCGCTTTATATGGAAGTGAAACTTGGACGATCGGAGTATCTGAGAAGAAAAGATTAGAAGCTTTTGAAATGCGGTGCTATAGGAGAATGTTAAAAATCAGATGGGTGGATAAAGTGTCAAATGAAGAGGTATTGCGGCAAATAGATGAAGAAAGAAGCATTTGGAAAAATATAGTTAAAAGAAGAGACACACTTATAGGCCACATACTAAGGCATCCTGGAATAGTCGCTTTAATATTGGAAGGACAGGTAGAACCATTGGGTTAATTGAAACCCATTCACCAAAGAACACCGGTATCCACGATCTAATATTCAAATCCGTATAAAACTAACTGCCTTTACTACGACTTAAAGGTTGGAACTTTCAACTTCGAAATATGTTGATTGGCGAAGACGCGTTCATTACTAGACCAACCCGGCGGATTAAAACTGAATATCTATTAACCAGTGTTATTAGAAACAAATTTAAATTGCCCGCAGCCTTCACCCCGCATAATTCATAACTTCTATTCAACTACACTGCAAAAATATGCATACTACAATTTCAAAGTTAAAATATCGGGGACAACTAATTATTTCAAAGTGTATTATATAATGGCATTTTCTTATTGTAACTAGGTCATTTGTATGAATTCTTTCAATTATAGCGCCAAATTAACCATTAATAAAAAGTGTACACAGCACTGCTCCAGTGCAATGGCATATTTATGAATTGCATTTCTATCTGCAAAGTTTCTCTGAACTCATGATCGGATTAATACACAGCCAGACTATATAAAAGTTTAATGGTAATATTTTCCGTTCATCTTTTATGTTTCAGTTTTTTAAAGCTCAAACAATGCTCACTTTTTCAGATTTTTTAAACATGTTTTATAATTAAATTATAATAACATTTTATAATTTAAAAATGCTTTATAATTTAATTTAATTATCATTTAAACTTTCATATTAGAGAACAAAGATTAAAGATTTATAAGAAACGAAAAAAGAGGCAAAAACAAGTGCTAAGATAAAATATAAACCTATATGAATTTTCAGATTGCAGATTTAACATACGTTAACATCAAATCATTTCCTTCATTAATACAGAGTTTTTTCTTATTACACAGGTTTAACTACTAAAAATAAATACAATAATTTGTTCTATAAATATGCATTAATTGGACGGAATAGCGTCGACGATAAAGTTTCAAAAACCATTAATCTTTAAAAAACACAATTTAAACTATCATAAATATAAAGTTATCTTTTATAGCTATAATTACACAAGGCTACAACGCCTGTGAGAAATTTTAACTAAACGCGGTTCCATGGTGTAATGGTTAGCACTCTGGACTTTGAATCCAGCGATCCGAGTTCAAATCTCGGTGGAACCTTACTATTTTTTAAATTTGATTTAATTAGATGAAGTTACCGTAAAAGCAAAATAAAGACGATAAAACTTATGGTATATAAGACGGTTCCATGGTGTAATTGTTAGCACTCTGGACTCTGAATCCAGCGATCCGAGTTCAAATCTCGGCAGGAACTTTACTATTTTTGAAATATTGTTTTACTATTCAATAACCTTAAAGTAAAACCGATCGAGATAATTTGAATAGGTTGTTAATGATGTAACGTTTTTTACATTGTACTCTGTATCAAAAATTTTGAGTTCAAATCTCATATTACTTTCAAATACAATTTTAACCATAAAAAAACAGACGAGATGTTACCTTAAATATAACAGAATAAAAGAAATTAACAGTGTAAAATTTTATGATTGTTGGCAATTTAAACAATAATTAAAAATTAAAAATGCAAGTACAAACATTATTAAGTTCTTTCTTTCCAAGTTTTAGAAGTCAGATTTGGGTAACCATCAATTTGGAATGGATCTCGATTTTAATTTCTTTTTTTTAAAGGCATATAATGAAAGTTAATTAATTTAAATGTCAGGAAAAGATTTTTGAAAGTGTTTGTTTGGAGTGTCGCTTTATATGGAAGTGAAACTTGGACAATCGGAGTATCTGAGAAGTAAAGATTAGAAGCTTTTGAAATGCGGTGCTATAGGAGAATGTTAAAAATCAGATGGGTGGATAAAGTGACAAATGAAGAGGTATTGCGGCAATAGATGAAGAAAGAAGCATTTGGAAAAATATTGTTAAAAGAAGAGACAGACTTTTAGGCCACATACTAAGGCATCCTGGAATAGTCGCTTTAATATTGGAAGGACAGGTAGAAGGAAAAAATTGTGTAGGCAGGCCACGTTTGGAATATGTAAAACAAATTGTTAGGGATGTAGGATGTAGAGGGTATACTGAAATGAAACGACTAGCACTAGATAGGGAATCTTGCAGAGCTGCATCAAACCAGTCAAAGGACTGAAGGCAAAAAAAAAGAAATATTTGAAAAAGATGAGATGAATTTAAAAAGTTAAATAACTTAAAAAGGCATTAAGTGACAAAATAAAAATTATAAACATGGATATCTACACTTTTTTTATTTATCGTGAAAAGAAGTAAAACGTTTTAACAAATTGTCATCTTCTGAGATCACTTTTCTTTAATGAAGTGAAAAGAGAATCCTTAGTAAACTTCAAATATTACCATGTAATTAAAAAAAACGAATAAGAAAGCCGGTTATTAAAATTCTATAGAACGACCTAAATAGGATATAAATGAGAAGGCAATCATCGAAATATTTCAAAATTAAACTCCCAAAGGAAATAATTTAATACCCTCTTCTTTCGCGTAATCAAATCCGTGTACAAATAACTGACTTTAGTAGGACTTGAACGCTGTAACTCTCGACTTCCAAATCAGCTGATTTGGGAAGACGCGTTCGCCACTAGACTAACCCGATTGGTAAGAAGTGTTGTCTTTTCTTTCTTTTTCTTGTTTAGCCTCCGGTAACTACCGGACGGTGTTCAAAAGCTGATTGCACGATACAAGTGCCTTAATATTGATGGCAATTATGCAGAAAAGTATATTAAAGCATAAGCTTTCACGTAAAAATAAAATTGTTAAGAATAGTGTACTTGTTTTTTTTTATTTCAAAACGGTACTTACATTAAAAACATGCCCCGTATAAATTATTCTACTTGGACTACAATTTAAAAAGCTGATAACATAGTTTTAGGGCTTTCCCGCCATGCAATTTATCTGATGCACGGCTTACACATTCATACATACAACTTAATTTAAAATATTTATCACTTTATATAAATACAATATTTTTTTGTTTATTTATTTAAATGATTCAACTAAAGCGCATACCGTATTTCATTCACGCAGGTGTGGCGGTACTAGCGACCACTTTAAATAATATTAATTTATTTAATTGTACTGCTCACCTGTGACGTCACAACATAACAGATGATTACAGGATTTGATTACTAGATCGTGGATACCGGTGTTCTTTGGTGGTTGGGTTTCAATTAATCACAGATCTCAAAAATGGTCAACCTAAGACTGTACTAGACTACACTTCATTTGCATTTATACATATCATCCTCATTCATTCTGTGAAGTAATACCTTACAGTGGTTAAACAGAAAAAGAAAGAAAGACGACTACAACATCTGCACGTCAGTGCTACACTAACGCTCCTTGTGGTGAGAGAAAGTACTAATGACCCACTATACCCGCTTAGCCACTAGTTTATTTAAAGCATTTTTCGGGGTGGGGTTGCGATTTTGAAAAAAAAATTTTCCAAATATTATTTTTTAATTGTTAACAAATGTGCCTAAGAAAAATAAGACCCTAATTAGGTGAAAAATCTCTCGAGATACTGAGTGTGACATTGCTCTACAGCCTCACTCCTTTGACTTTTTAAGTTGAAACTTTAATGGCACCTATGCCCCATACATAGAAGTAATCTGACCAAATTTGGTCAAAATCGGTTTAGTAGTATGTACATACGAATATCCGGAAAATTTCCATCCGGTTTTTTAGGTTCCTTAGGTATCAAAACGTAAAGATCCGGTGAAAACTGCATATGCTCAAATTAAAACGATTACCATACTCTCCCAACTAGAGCTATAGTGCTAGGTGGGAAAGTAAAAACAATACAATTTTAAACATACGAGAAAACGTTTGGATCCAATCTTAGAAACGTTATATGAGAAAACTACTACAACAAATTTCTAAATTTTAAAAAATCTAGGTTTATTTTAAAATGAATATCTATACCTGCACATAAACGTCAGTCATTTTTAAAAAAAAGTCCTTCAACAATAGTTTGCTTTTTAGTTCCTACAGTTAATGACGTAGGGATTACCTCTTATCAATCTGAAGTGAGTAAAATGTTTTATTATAACTGTAATGTTAATCATTATCTTTCAATGAGTGAACAGTTAAATTTAAACGCATTCATCGTACATCAAATTTTGACAGACGATTGAACATGCGAAAGGTTTGTGAGAAATTGGTGTCGAAAAACCTCACAACAGAACAGAAGGACAATCGAAGAAACGTGTGTGTTGATCTTGAGAGGATTGCCAATGACCAAGAATTCTTCAATCGTGTGATCACAGGTGATAATTCCTGGATATTTGAGTACGATCCACAAACAAAACGGCAAAGCGAAGAGTGGCACACTCCGTCATCTCCTCGACCGAAAAAATGTCAAATAAGCAAATCAAACATAAAAACCATGCTGATTTGCTTTTTTGACAGTAGGGGTATCGTGCATAAAGAATTTGTTACTCCAGGAAAAACTGTCAACTAAGTGTTTTACAAAAGTGTTCTTGAAAGGCTCAGGAAAAGAGAGATTCGCGTGAGACCAGACCTTGCAGACAAGTGGATGCTTCATCATGACAATGCCCCGTGCCACACAGTCATTTCCATCACGAAATTTTTGATCTTAAAACGCATTCCTACGGTTCCTTAACCCCCCTATTCACCTAATTTGAGTTCTTGTGACTTTTTCCTTTTCCCGAAATTGAAACATGTCTTAAAAGGACGTTATTTTGGAACTCTGGAGAACATTCAAAAGATTGTGACCGACTAGTTAAAAGCCGTGCCAGTTGAAGCCTTCCAGCGCTGCTACCAGGAGTGAGAACAACGACTCGGCCGGTGTATAGCTGCTCAAGGGAACTACTTTGAAGGGGATAATATTGTTGTTTGAAAAAAATAAAATCTTTGGTAAGTAAAAAGTCAGTCTCATTACTTTTCTCAAACACCTCGTTCATTACATTATTTTTTGAGCAGTCGTGTAAAAAATAAGTTAAGAAAAAATGACAATAAGATTATTTTCTCACTAATTTATAATTTTCGTAATTATTTAAAAAACATAAAAGTATAAGCATCTCAATGAATGAGAATTTATTTTAAATTTTAGGATATTTGAATGAAACTTTAAATAGAAAATATAATGTTGTCATACTCTGCAAGATATGACTAACACAATCATTCACATCTCAAAACAACAAACCTCATAAAAAATATCTTTTTTTAGCAGTATGTATAATCCAAAAGACTATCCACATACAAAATCTCAGTACTTAAGAATAATAGTAAAAGTCGACAATAAAATATTTAAAACACGCAAATAGATAAAACTAATCCGGTTCCGGATTGATCCTAATAAAACAGTTACTTTTATACGGATTTGAATACTAGATTGTGGAAACCGGTGTTATTTGGTGGTTGGGTTTCAATTAACCACACATCTCAGGTATAGTCGACCTGAGTCTGTACAAGACATCTCACTTACACGTTACGAATAAGGAACGCGGCTGCCTACGGGGCCCCAAACCCAGAAAGCTGTGTGGCATATCAGGAGACTTCCGGAATATTCATAAGAAATAAATAGCACATTAATTGACAGATATAACAAAAAAAAAAACATAAATATAAAATAAATAAAACAAAAAATACGTTACATTAACGTACGTAAACACTCAAGAGACAACAGTTCATAAATTTAAAAATCTAGATTAAATGTTGCCTTTCTGAAGGCAACATTTCATGGCTGGCTAATCAAAAAAATAAATCGATAAAAAAACCGCCAGTAATAATATTAGCTGATGCCAGTCTCAAAACAACCACACTATTAAGAAAGGACGGACGCAAAGCCGTCTGAAAACGTTTTGAAACAAGTTTTTAATAACACTTTATTACACAGTTTGGTTCGGTATGTCGTTAAATAAAGTTTAAATCTCAAATTAGGGTTATTTTTATTTCGTAATAAACTCAAAATACAAAATTATTTAACCAAATTATATTCAACTTTGCAAAATGTATTTCGTAATAGAATTTTTTTACGGAAAAAATAAGTTCATAAGTAATGTGGAAGAATAAGCATAAAATTAATTTTTTTATGTAAGATATAATTTCTTCTTTGAACAAGCCTAAAAAGATTCTATTTTCAGTATTTACAACGTACAATATAATTAAAACAACAACAAAATAATATAATATAGTAGGTAGACAATTTCACAGCAAGACGATAAAATGAACGTGCGTGCAATTTTTATGCGGTGGGTCTACAAACTAACATTTCGAGTTGCACGTCCATACGATACGAGCAAACCTACGCAGAGAATAATAACATTCTCTGTATTACTAGTCTCTTATGTTCCATTCATTGTATGCGCTCACAACTAAAGTCATAAAATCGGAAAATTATGTAGTCACATGAAGTAATTACATTTATATAAATGAAAATCTAAAACCCTTAACACAATTATACGCATATACCACCGTATACAATTATCATAACTTACAGAAATCATCGTTCATAAAAGCGTTTGTGTGCGTACGTGAGCAGTATTTGTAAGTGTACCCGAGCGCGTGCGCGCTTGTAAATAGATTGCACAAAAGATATACGAAATACGAGTAAGTAACAAATTTTACAATTTTTTCTCTTTTTTTTTTTTTAATTTACATTTCCTGTTATTTATTTTCTTTTAGAAATATTCCTGTTTCAAAATAAGAAATAAAGATGTAACGATTCATAATTTGAACTGTTTACAAATTATGTTTACATTTCCAGTTATAAACTCAGGTCAACGAAATCTTAAAATTATAAAGGCTACCTTCAAACGAAGAAAGATAGCTTTCGCTTTCTTCATCGGGTTTAAGTCATCGGTTTTTCAACACGATTCAGTTAAATAAATCCTTTAGTAAACATTTATTTTTAATACAAAATATTTTTATTTGTTTCATACTTGAAATACCGTAAAAAAAATATTTTTATAAGATTATTTTTTTAAATATAAATTCAAAATATAAAATTAAATTAAAATTTAAAATATAAATAAAATATAAAATAAATTCTGACAAATGAAAGAAAATAATTAAGACAGAAATAATTTCTCCATAAACTACCGTAAAAAAAAAAATAATAAATGAAAAATGTATATCAATAAACCAAATCAATGTTTGTCCCTTTCAAGATAAAATTTATAAACAACTAACATGCTTATTCAAACAACAATAAACCCGACTTATAAATTCTCGAGGAATATGCGGGAAACACGATATTTGCGGGGTTTTTTTTAATACCCTATTTCCGCCCTCTAGAACATCGACCAGTTTTTTTTTAAAGGACTGCCATTACCAAAATATTGGACAGACCAACCTGAAACATCATGAAGGTCAACGAAGGAGGGTCTATATTTTAACATACGTAAATACAAATTCTACAACAAAAAATTATCTAAATGTCGCGTTTATTGTTATTTGAATAAATTCTTTATAAACTAAAATAGAAAGGAAAAAGCTTTGGTTTGATATACAATCCATTCTCTTTTTTACGGTGGTCTAATTGAGAAATTACTACAGTCTAAATGCTGATGCATTATTTCATTTGCTAATCTGTAAAGAAATATAAGATTCTAAAAACTTAATTATTATACATTATTTTAAGTCGGAGTATCCTTTATCAAACAGCAAATAAAAACCTTTATTTTTATAAATCTAATCATATATATGTTATCAAAATGTAACGTAAAAAATAAGTATCTTAAGAAAAAATAGGTTTTTTAATTTAGAAGATTACACTTACAATGCATCAACAAAGTGATTTAAAAAAGTTGTCAACGAAGCTATAAATTTCCTAGCATCAGTTATTTATTCTTATATAGTGAAAAAATAATGTTACATGAAAAATAAATTAAAAAACTGATGTTTTTAAACTTTGATCTGTCCCCTTCCCAATACTACCCCCAAAACATCTTCCCTGAAGGACCAATATGCTTAGAAACACAAAAAATTCGCTAAAAAAAAATATGCAAAAAATAAAAAGATTTTTCGTTTTTTGGGGAAGGGAGAGAAATTTTGGGCATATTTAGTTAAAATGGTAAGATAAGCATGACGCATGTACTAAGCATAATATAAAGTGGGGCTAACTTTGCAAAATTATGGGAAAATTTACCACAAAGAAACTATCTGAAGATGTTAAACCCTAAAACTATACCAAAAAAATTTCCCCATTTCTCACAAATCTCACAAATTTCTGAGATTTCTCACAAATCTCTGTACTAAATTTTATCAAAATTGGTATATCTTGTGAAAAGTTATTAAGTTTCACCCGTCCCACATTTATATTTGTTTTTTGGATTCCCTGGGCCATGAAACGACGAGGTATTAAAAAAACCGCACTTTTTAACTGATATCATACTTCCTTCTCGCATCACAGTTCTACAGCTATGATACTAGGAAAGTAATGTAATTAACTCGTGAATTTCTTCATTTATTAATTTTAAAAAAAAACTCGGTTAATTTATATTAATGAAATATTGGCAAAATTCTCAAAATAAAGTAAAAATTAAGGTTACAGGATGAATAATATGTGCAGTAATGTTGATAAAAATAATCACTGATTTAAGCAAGGACGGCTATTTTCAACAACATAAAAAAATCTTATGTTTACACCACATGACTTCCTTGTATGCCTATTAAATTACACATACATAATTTTTTTTTTTAAATGAAAAGTACATAAAATTTTATTTCATTAGTAACTTCTGATATTTTTTTCACAATTGTTTTTTTATTGTTATTACTGAATTATTTATTATTTATCGTAAATTTCTTTTTACAGAGGTTAACAAATCAATATATAAATTTTAAAAAAAGTTAAAAAAATAAGGAGATGAAGTCCGATTCGAACCGATGTGCCTTCCTCTTGTAAGATCCAAATATTTCATTAATTAAAATTTTACTTAGCTATAATTCTAGAACCAATGAAAATAAGTACCACTTATAATACATCATAAACATTGTTGAAAAGCTCTCAATGAGGGCTTATTACTGCAGTTATGAAAAAATTCAAATCTTTTGGATTTTGGGCTTTTTTGGACACTTTTGGTCAAGTCGATTACAATCAAAAGAGGAAGTGCACAACTATGTGTTACAACAATCCTAAATCCAAAATTTTAACATCTTACAGCTAATCGTGTTTGAGTTATACGAGATATATACGCACATACGTACGTGCAAACGTCACGCCGAAACTAGTCAAAATGGATTCAGGAATGGTGAAAATGGATATTTCCGTTGAAAACTGAAAACCGACATTTTTCGTGATCACAATACTTCCTTTACTTCGTACAAGGAAGTAATTATTTTTTTTAACTCTAAACGGGTTAATTTTATAAAAATATTCTATTGCGTAAGAATCAATTTTTATTATTTTTACGTTGATCGGCAAACATTTTACTAACTGTTAAAAAAAATAAATTAAAAAATCGAGAGAAAAAAAACCTTTTCTAAATACCTTGAACTACGTTTGTAAAAAACATTTTAAAATTAAAAAATTCTTTTATGAGCCACTTTTTAAATTTCTTTCAAAATTTTTGGGATAAAAAAGAATGTAAATAATACATAAAGAAACTCATAAAAATATAATCTTATACTGTTTTAATCATAACCTTAAAAAAAGAGAAAATATTTATACTCATATAAATCTCTCCCACCACTTTTAATTAAGAACGAACATTAAAAAGAGTAATAAAAAACGAGCCGTTGTAAATGGTTCTTGTATGACAAGACAAAGAAAAAACTCAAGAATAAAATTCCACAGGAGAACTGAGGAAAATTACAAGGGGGAAAAAAATAGAGCGAGAAGGAAAAAACAAAAGGTGATAACAGGGATTGCAGTTTGCTCTCTTAGCATCACACTAAGTTCAACCCCGATGAAAACACAACTTGAGAACGAAAATTCAGTTTTCGTTTTACTCACTTGTATACAAACATACAAACGAAATAAGGAAGAGACATTCAGATAAAACACGAGAAAATTGAAAAAGGAAAAGATATGTTGGGATACAATAGCCGGTGCCAATGGATAGGATGGATGTAGAATTATAAAAAGCGATAATCTGGCAAGCAAAACACAACGTATTTAACGTCCGGAAGCTCGTAAAAAATCCATAAAATCTGTCCCGCCCAAATCCAGAAGGATCTGATAAAAAGAGCATGACAGAGAAAAAATCTGAAGTAATTGTAAAACTTTTCTTTATAGTAAAAAATAAATTATAATTTTCTCCTAAAATGGAAACAAAGTTAATGTATATAAATTTTTTAATACATAATACACATTAACATATAATAGTTTAATACATAATAACCATTACGAATTAAAAATACGAACATTTCATTAAAAGGTTTTAACAAAAATTTATTAATTATTTAAATTAAGCTACGTAATCTAATTTTAATTAATTTTAGATAAACAATAATTTATTTTTAGCCTACAAAATTTAAATTTATTGAGTTTTGTTAATTTGATTATAAATGTAAATAACATGATTAATTCTGTAAATATTTTTCTCCTTCAATACGATATTTTTTGGACTAAAGTCCCTAAATATGTAATATTACAAATAATTTAATCAAACCCAGTTATAACTGTTATATTTATCAATAGTTTACCGAATATTAGAACCAATACCAAATCAACCTGCCAGTGTTAAAATCCGTTTTAATTTTTCCGATAAAATCCGATAAGCCGTTTAGCAGTGATATCCAAACAGGCGTATACATTTTCTGTTTATTTTACATACGAATATATAAAAATAATTTTATCTGTGAGAAGTTCCGGATGTTATTAGGTATGCCTGCCAGATGTCAACATTATTCAATTGTTATACTTGTCGATCTCCTGGCAACTATAAATTTAGTCACGAAGCGATACAAAATAGAACAACGCCCATGGAAATACGCCCGTATTTCCCGTCCCGTAGAAATATAATATAGAAATGCATATTTCGTAAAAAACACGTTCTGTATAATTAGCCGACAGAAATAAAACAATTTACAGCTCAAATTTTTGTAGAAAAGGGAACTGTTAAAGATTTACAGATATCTGAGGGTGTTCGTTCATCTCGTACTGCTGAAAACATTATCGCACGTTAGTCAAGTTTTCCTAAAGATTCAAAAATGTCAGACTCATGCTCTTCATACCAATCAGGCGTTACCAAGACCGCCAAATGACAAATTTTAAGGAAAGATAAACCTTATACGCGTGTAACCCGTATAAGGGTTTGTTGACACGAAAACTGAAGTCAGCAGATCGTAGACAATGTCACACATTTCTTGATGGGTGCATGAAAACCCAAATAATTGGGAAAGATTTAAAAAAAAAAATTCTCCATTTTTAATGGAGAAGCCCATTTTCATCTTAATGGGTAACAAGAAAGTTATATCATTTAAGTCGACGAAAATCAGAGAGAAATCCTTGAATAGGCAATTGATTCTCAAGTTAGCTACGGTTTACGGGTTGAAGCCGTTTCTGGAGCCTACATTTTTTTTGAAAATGAAAACGGCTAACCAAGCGCTTACCGTGAACGATACGGCACGATAAAAATATCAGAATTAAATGTATCGATTGGGATGAAACATAATTCTAAAAAGATATATTGCCATGCCATTTAACTAAAGTAATGATAACTATTTTTTGAACAATATTCAGAGGCAGGATGCTTTCCTTAAATGGATTAAGGAAACTTTCTTACTCATAGGCTTAAAGACGAGACTCAACAACCACAGTCATGGTCAGATGTTATTGGATTCTTCGCAAATATTTTCATACATTATAATCATTTTCATACAGTAATCGGTCATATTTTTATCTAAAAAAATTATGATGAAGGTTTGTTAAATTTACGTTTAAAGAAAATCTGATGTGTACACCACATGATTTCCTTGTACGACTATAAAAATAACATATACTCACTTTTTTTTTAAAAAGAAATTACATACAATGTTATTTCATTAATAACTTCTGATATTCTTTCACATATATATATATATATATATATATATATATATATATATATATATATATATATATATATATATCATTATTAACCTCCGATTTTAAAAGATTTTATGATAAATAATCATTCAATAATAACAATATATATATTATTAATAAGTCAATATATTTAGATGGAAAAAAAGGAGATGAAGTCTGATAAAAATTAAAGAGCAAGATGAATTCAGAGCCAGTGAAAATAAGTACCACTTATGACAAACCGTTGAAAAGTTCTCAATGAGGACTTATTACTGCAGTTAAGAAAAAATCCAAAATCCAACTTTTTTTGATTTTGGGCTTTTTTGGATACTTTTGCTTCAGCCGATTGTAATCAAAAGGGGAGCTGCACAACTAGATGTTACAACTCTAAATTCAAAATTTTAACATCATACGGCTAATCGTTTTTGAGTTATGCGAGATACATTCGTACGTGCAGGCGTCCCGCCGTAAACTAGTGAAAATGGATTCAACGATGATCAAAATGGATATTTTGTCGAAATTTTACAACGGAAATTTTTCGTGATCACAATACTTCCTTTATTTTGTACTAGGAAGTACTAAGAAAAACAAATATTCGATAGAATTCCTTTTAATATGCTTAACTTATTTTTTATTATATGTGCTACCTATTTATTACTGTAGATGGCGTAACAGATACCAATATAATCAACATAGCCTATAAAGTAACAAAAAAAGATTTGTTCTAAGCTGATTAATGAAATACTATCTATCTAAGCAAATTTCACGTTCAATAAAAAAATAATAGAGATTATTTACCTAAACAGATATCCGAATTATATAACTGTGTTTCTACAAGGTATAAAAACATACCAGTAATGTAGTATAACAACACTACATAAGCGATTTTTAAAAACTCAATTTGTATTATATACACAGTATGGTATTACTCAGATATGAATATTAAAAAAAAAAAAATAATAACTTATTAAGCACAAATTTATTATAATTAACAAACTTTAAATAAAACAAATAATATTTACGATGGAAAATTAAAATGATAAAAAGCAATTAAACTAAATAACTTCATTCATGTTAAATTTTCAAGTGTAATTAAAAATGTTTAGTTAACATAAAGAATAAGAGAGAGATTTAGCTGGATTCATTCTTTTTTTTTTTTTGTCAGTGCTGTAATTCGTTAGCCATTTTACAGAACAGCTAAGCAGAAAATCATCTAGAACACCGTTTTCTCGGGCAATTTCCTTCAACTCGTAGTCGGAGATGTAAGAAAAGGAGCGAGGAGGAAAAAAAAGGGAGAAGTTTTCATCCCCCTACGGAGTATAGTTATAGGGGGTGAAGACGTGTGGTCCGAGAGTGAGTAAGGAATAGAAATGGTTTCAAGGAAGCATCCACCAACGCCACCCTTCTTTACTTCCCTTCTCCTGTAACAACCTCGCCTTAGCTTCGTGTTAAGATACGTCGTCAAGGGATAAAAAATTAAAGAGCAAGATGAATTCAGGGCATCACTGAAGCACCCCATTAGTCTAAGTGATATTCAACTTTTTTCCACAGCCGCTTTTTTTCTGTTTATTGTCTTCTTGACGAGAAATATAAGAAAAAAAATGGTGAGATTTACAAAGAGAAAAGCAAGTTAATCTAATATTTAACTTAGATTTAATTTTTAACTATAATTTTCACCCTTACACTGGTAATTTAGTATTTCGTTACGCAACAGCTTATTTCCTCTTAAAATACTTGTATTTACGAAAATTTTAATAAATAATCATACGGTATTAATAGTATGATTTAAGCTAAAAAGTATTTTTATTTAGAGAAGAGAAATTGAAAAATTTTTTCATTTCAATTTTTACATCTTTAATACGTAATTAGATTAATTCTTCGAAATATTCCAATAACTTTTCATAAAAGAAAACAGCTGCAATAAAAGTCCACATTAAAAACAATTTTACTTAAATTTGGTAATGATATTACTGAAATTTCATATTTTAATAAAGTTTAAAAACTTCTTTGCATTAATTCTTTCATAAATAACGAAGTTAAAAATTATTATAATCCACGCGGCCTTATTTAATATATTTTTTCGTATAAAGAAAGTAATTAAATAAAACTTTCTAAAATGGTACTTTTAAACGATAAAACGGTATTCAAATTAGCATAAGTGATTAATATGTACAATTATATTCTTAAGTATATTGTCCTAAAGAAAGGCTAACAGAAAATTTATTTAAAATTATGTTTATTTAATAAGGCTGACGCGCTTACACATACAATCCGAAGTATCTTTGAATTAAATTTATATTATTAAAATAAAGCCTAAAATGATAAAAAACAAATAATAAATGAAAAAAGAAACCTAACTATTGATAAGAATATAGAACACAAAGAAATATGATTTGATTTAAAAGTAAAAATAAAAATTATAAAAAAAAGGAATGATCGAAATAGGAGAGAATTTCAAAATACAATAATACTGGAATTGTTAAAAATGTTAAGTATTTATAAAGTGAATTAACTGACCAAGAGTTAAAACAGACAATATTCACGAATTAATATATTTCTACAAAAAAAGATAAGGTAGAAAATGTATAAGAAGAATGGGAGCGTTAAAAAGGAAATACTTGCATCAGCGGAAGCGAACTTAGGCAGAACAAAAAGAACTGGTAGCAAACCTTGGATTTCAGACGATGGATGAACGTAGAAAATATAAGAATAGTAGTGATGAACAAAGTAAAAGGAACTATCGGCAATTAAGAAATGCTATAAACACGAAGTGCAAACTGGCGAAAGAAGAGTGGATTAAAGAAAAGTGTTCAGAAGTGGAAAGAGAAATGAACATTGGTAAAATAGACGGAGCATACAGGAAAGTTAAGGAAACTTTTGGGGTACATAAATTGAAATCTAATAATGTGTTAAACAAAGATGGTACACCGATTTATAATACGAAAGGCAAAGTCGATAGGTGGGTGGAATATATTGAAGAGTTATACGGAGGAAATTAATTACAAAATGGTGTTATAGAAGACGAAGAGTAAGTTGAAGAGGATGAAATGGGAGAAACAATACTGAGATCTGAATTTAAGAGAGCATTAAAAGATTTAAATGGCAGGAAGGCTCCTGGAATAGACGGAATACCTGTAGAATTATTGCGCAGTGCAGGCGAGGACGCAATTGATAGATTATACTGGTGTGTAATATTTACGAAAAAGGGGAAGTTCCGTCAGACTTCAAAAAGAGTGTTGTAGTCATGATACCAAAGAAAGCAGGAGCAGATAAATGTGAAGAATACAGAACAATTAGTTTAACTAGCCACGCATCAAAAATCTTAACTAGAATTTTGTACAGAAGAATTGAGAGGAGAGAGGAAGAAGTGTTAGGAGAAGACCAATTTGGTTTCAGAAAAAGTATAAGGACAAGGAAAGCAATTTTAGGGCTCAGATTAATAGTAGAAGGAAGATTAAAGAAAAACAAACCAATATACTTGGCATTTTAGACCTAGAAAAGGCATTCGATAACGTAGACTGGAATAAAATGTTCAGCATTTAAAAAAAAATAGATTTCATATAAAGAGATAGAGAACGATTGCTAACATTTACAGGAACCAAACAGCAACAGTAATAATAGAAGAACATAAGAAAGAAGCAGTAATAAGAAAGGGAGTCCGACAAGGATGTTCCCTATCCCCGTTACTTTTTAATCTTTACATAGAACTAGCAGTTAAAAGATGTTAAAGAACAATTTAGATCGGGAGTAACAGTACAAGGTGAAAAGATAAAGAAGCTATGATTTGCTGATGACATAGTAATTCTAGCCGAGAGTAAAAAGGATTTAGAAGAAACAATGAACGGCATGGATGAAGTCCTACGCAAGAAATACCGCATGAAAATAAACAAGAACAAATTGAAAGTAATGAAATGTAGTAGAAAAAATGAAGATGGACCACTGAATGTGAAAATAGGAAGAGAAAAGATTATGGCGGTAGAAGAATTTTGTTATTTGAGAAGTAGAATTACTAAAGATGGACGAAGCAGGAATGACATAAAATGCCGAATAGCAGAGGCGAAAGGAGCTTTCTGACAAAAATATAATTTGTTTACATCAAAAATTAATTTAAATATCAGGAAAAGATTTTTGAAAGTATATGTTTGGAGCGTCGCTTTATATGGAAGTGAAACTTGGACGATCGGAGTATCTGAGAAGAAAAGATTAGAAGCTTTTGAAATGTGATGCAATAGGAGACTGTTAAACATCAGATGGGTGGATAAAGTGACAAATGAAGAGGTGTTTGGGCAAATCGATGAGGAAAGAAGCATTTGGAAAAATATAGTTGAAAGAAAAGACAGACTTATAGGCCACATATTAAGGCATCATGATATAATCTCTTTAATATTGGCGAGTCAGGTAAAAGGAGATAATTGTGCAGGCAGGCAACGTTTGGAATATGTAAAGCAAATTGTTAGGGATGTAGGATGTAGGGGGTATACTGAAATGAAGCATTAGGTAGGGAATCTTGGAGAGCTGCATCAGTCAAAAGACTGAAGACAAAAAAAAAATATTTCTACATTAATAGTAAAATGGCTCAATGTCTCAGAGAACAATAAAAAAGTGACGATTAATATAAAACTTTTAAAAAGCACTATATGAAAGACAAAACGAATAAAAAATGCATAACGAAGAATAGACTTATGATGTACAGCACAACAGAAAATTTAATAAAATAAACTAAAATGATTTGGGCACTCACAGAAAATATCATATTGAAGAGTAACTCAAAAAATTTTTAATAAAAACAAAATTAGGAGATGTGTAGAAAAAAAGATCGGGTGGGACAGTGTTGGGGTGCGCGGCCGTTGGTTTAACGTGAAACGTTACAGACCTTGGATGAACTTCCTCCGAGCTACAGATCGACCAACTTATCTGTAGAGTTAAATGGGAGAGCCACCACCGTATTTTTTTAACAAAATTGAAAAGCTCCAACGGAAAATTTTAGTTCCTTCATTTGGCCAACTCTACGGATAAATTGGTCGGTCAGTATGTCAACGAGTCACTTTTAGTGTATTGGGTTGAAATAAAAACGAGACATTGACTGCGTACAAAATTTAATTTCAACATAAAACGTACAAAACAATTTTGTTAAACATTGGTCTGTGATATGAAAAGTAACAGACATAAGGCGTAATAAGCAGCGGTAGAGGTGCTCGCGCCGTCGGCGTCTTTCACTGAGCGCGCTGTGCCAGATTTGCGACGCTCCCGAAACAGTCTCACTCGCTCGGGACCAAACATTGGGGTACCTATGCATGACCCATAACCTCCCCTTTTCAACGATATGGGTAATTTATATATCCGGTTGGTTTTTGCGCGGGCTGAGGCTGATATATTGAATTTTTATACTTTTTTACATGTTTACTTTAATTTTTTACACCTAAATATTATCCAGAATAAACTTATTATTATTTAAATCGATCTATCTCGATAAATTGTGATCACAAACATACGAATCACCGCGCTATCACGTGTATAAATCGTGATCTGAATGGAAATGAGCGGGAGCGCCAGGTTTGGTCGATCTGTGCTGCGCCCCCCTCCCGCAAACTGCTCAAAACTGACTTAAACTCAAAGTTGTATCGGCGAGTTGACCATGTAAGTTATAAAATGACACCGCATTTACGTCTCTGAGACTAATAGTTAGGGAGTTATTGAGGCACAGGAAGATATAGGTACCTTTTACCTATACTGGTACCTTTTCGTTACGCTACAAATTTGTGTACCTATATGTTTCGGTGTGATTTTAAAGACGTTTCACGTCAAAAAACGGTGTAAAGGATGACCTGTAAAAAGGAACAATACGGAAAACAGTTTTCGAAAATAGTGAAGAAAAAATTTTAGTCGAGATTCAAACGGTTTGAAACTCAACAGAATAACATCTAGATAAAGTAAAAGATTGACGATGAGGAAAAATAAACATAATGTTTTTGTTTTTATAAAATATAGAAATACAGTCTATAAGAACAAGAATAAACGAAAGAAATCGTGCGATAAAAAGATAAGAATTAAAGGGTCGACTTCATTGAAGTCACATGATACACCCTACGGGGTTTCTTTTTAACGATATAAATACATAGTTATATCAAGCTTAGAGCACATTTGCTAATAAAAAAAAGAAGTCACTGCAGACTATACTTTGATCAATCTGCATAATCTTTCAAAGAAGAAAAAAAAATTAAATCGGAAACAGGCTCATTATTGAGCTTTAATG
This sequence comes from Lycorma delicatula, assembly GCF_047948215.1. Classification (NCBI taxonomy): domain Eukaryota; kingdom Metazoa; phylum Arthropoda; class Insecta; order Hemiptera; family Fulgoridae; genus Lycorma; species Lycorma delicatula. Next base: position 52,516,383 of record NC_134460.1, on the reverse strand, counting down.
AAGCGAAATCTAACTTTGAAAAAAAAAGTTTACAACGATGAATGTTGAAAATTGAACCTCAAAAGATAAAAGAGGGAGTGAAAAGTTTGAACTAACGCTGAACGACTCAGGAAAGCTAATTGAAAGATAACAGTAGGAAAAGGGTAGAATAAGAGGCTTATCTCTACTATTTCATCTGAAACTTTCCCTTTAGAGTGTACGCTTTAAAATCTCTATAAAAGGGCAACCGCACTTATTCTTTGTTAAAGGTTAAATATTTTTGATCATTATTATAATAAGCAGAATGTATAGGCTTAACCGAGAGAGTATTAAATATTAAAATCAAACAAGGAAATAAAAATACTAATAGCAAATCTCACCATAAAAAATAATGTATATTCATGAAATCAGAAAAAGCACTAACACCATATGAGTACAGTATTAAACAGAATTTTACGTACGTTAACAGAACTGTTGCTACAGGAATTTCATATAAGTATAAAAATCATACTGGTAATGAAAAAAGATAAATATACATAAATAACGTTTGCATTAAATATTGTTATCGTAGAATAATAATTAATCACTGACATAAATATTTTTAATAAAATTTTAAAATCTACAAAATTTAAAAAACAAATTTGTCTTGGCGTTTTTAGTTTATATTTTCTAGATATTTGATAATGGAAAAATTCATAAAAACGCTAAAGGTAATTATAGTAGAAAAATGGTTTCATTATTTATTTGTAAAAACTATAGAAGAAAAATTTATAAAAAGAATATTAATAAATTCCACTTTATAATAATAAATTGGTTAACTATTGAAAAAACAACTTTTAGAGTATTGTATTAGGGCATTACAATTTAAAATAAGGGATTAAACCGTAAAAGCATTAATAATGGACAACCTGTTTGAACTCGGGAAGCAACAAAATTGAAGAACAGGTATGTGAAGGAATCTGGACTCATACAACACCCACGGCTGATAATTTGTTATTTATTTATAAGTGATACTACTCTTCAAAGTTTAGAAAGCATAGTAGACGTACGTAATTGCTGAACCGGTGACTGGCTTCTTACTACCTACGACATCCTATATTTCATAGCAGTACATTATTCCCTCCACTATACAGAGTCTTAAAAAAAATGGAGGGGTTTAGAACATAGATGAAATGAAAACAAAAATACTTGAGTTGATATTTATTGGTAGAATTTGTCATCTCAAACCTTTTTTTTACATAAATAATAAATTTCAATCTATGCATCATTAGTCGCTCGGCAAATGTCCAATCGATACTCAGTCCATACCCGAATTAACAATCATCTGTTTTGGTTACAACTGCTTCATTAATCATTTCGTTTAAATGAAATAGTGAAATAGGTCGCGCATTTTTTTCGAATAAACAATGTTTTTTATACACCCCCACAAGAAAAAATCGCAAGGTGTCAGGTCTGGACTCCTTGGAGACCAGGGTAAAATATCCTTGCCTGCCTATCCATCGATGTCCAAATTTTCCGTTCAAAGCCTGGCTGACGAATGCATTAAAGTTCGGGGGAGAGAAATCTTGTAGGAAACGAATTCGTTGTATGTTTTCGAGTTCATCCATTAAGGAAAGCAGTAATTGTTTAATATTTCGCGAATAAAAATTTCCATTAGTCTTTCAGCGTAGAAAAAAGGCCTGATTATACAATTTTCGTTTCACCAAACGTTAATTTTAGGTGTCATATTGTTTCTAAAAAATTGCATATGGGTTTTCAAATTCCAATATTCGTGTTTTGTGTCTGTTAACACGCCCATAAATATGGAATTTAGCTTCATCCGTGAAAATTATATCGTCGAAAAATGATTTGCTTTCATTAATTTTGTAGAAAATTTCAATAGCGAAATTTAAACGTTTTCTGTATCATCAGGTTTTTTAATTTCTGCGTTAGCTGGATTTTATATGCGTGTAATCTCAATCTTTTGTGTAAAACTTTGTGAACTGTCGTTTTCGGAATATGTGACTCGAGGTTTCGACGAGAGATAGATTTGTTAGGACTTCTGATTGCAGATTTTTTAATTCGTTCAACAGTTTCGCCCTGATACTCGTGGTTTGTCAGTTGATTTTTCCTTTAGAACAAATCCGGTTTCTTCAAAGTGTTTCAACAAACGACGTATATTATTATCATCTGGTGGTTCTTTTCCATATTCACGTCGAAATGCACGTTGAACTAAAACTATGCACTTTAATTCAGCCTGCCACAAAACACACTTTTCTTGTTCTTAAACAGTGAATATAGAGACGAATTAAGCACACCTCAGCAACAATACGAAAATGGTGTGATGTTTGAACTGCTTTTGGGTTGGAGGCTATCAGGGTTACCACCCCAATGGACACAGGATATCAGGGTTACCAATATAATTTCTCAAAATAGTCCTACTCCTTGACCTGAATTAGAGAAATCCCAGCATTCTTTTATGAAGACCCTGTACCATAAAAGCCGTGCCACCACCACTACTACAGACATCCCAGATAAAATTTCCACGCATCTATGGATTTATGCTTTTTAAATTTCGACGAATTGATTTAGGGAAATATTTCTTCTTACTTAGCAGTAAAACTCCCTTCATAAAATGTTACTTCACAAAATTTTTAGATTGTTTATATATTATAAATTTTATTCAAAAAACATCATTAAGAAATCATTTTTGAATGGGATGTAGTATTATTACTACTACATCAAATTAAAAAAAAATATTTAATATCACTAGACTACGTTGGATCATAAAAATGTGACTCTAGAGGACAAAAATAAAAATAAAATAGAGGATAAAAATAAAAAAAAATAAAAAATGAAGGGAAAGTTGTTAATTAGACAACAACTAACTATGAAGTGATGACGAGCCATCCAACAAAACAGATAGCTAAGCGATGCGATCGCGATTATCAGTTCAGTGCACGACTGAGTATGGTAAATGCAACCTCCACCATCCAGCACAACGAAACACGTTTCCTACATTATTAACTTAAATGGCTGTACAACGAAGATAGCCTCCCACACAAATAATGTTATTGTATCACAACACCGCTTATTAATTTTAATTTAATTGTATATAAATATTGTACTTTTTACCACACTATTTTCTAACCGGTCAATTTCTTAGTAATACAATTAATCTAAATACTAGAAGAATACAACAAATAGATTTTTCCGAATTGATATAATCACTTTCTAAATTGTATTATTAATTATAATTATAAACATTACATATAAATTTCACTTCCGTAGAACGTTGGTCCATCTATTACTATATTATTAAAGGCAACTGAAAGGAAAGAAAGAAGGAATTTACGTGACGTAATATTCAAGTGTTTGTTAACTGTAATAAGGAAAAAATTTCTCAATTCGAATATTAAAAACTACATCTAAAAATTGCAATCCTTAGATGATATTTTCACCATTTTATTTAAAACACAAAATAAAAATATCGCAAGGATTAACTTGCTGTACTAAAATGTATATAAAATTGTTAATCGACGTCATGGAGTGATAAATAAAATAAATAAATAACGGGCATAAAGAAAAAAATATAATTACAGGTACCTTCCTAAAGTAGAAGACATAAACAAAACGAAGCACACGGTATTTGCTTCCAAAAATGTAATTTCTTAAAATTAAATAAGACCCCACCAACTGGTATGCTGAAGCGTATCGTACTTGTAAAAAAATTACTGCCTGGTGACGTCGCATTTTTTTACTCGTCTCATTGGGCAATGGATAGAAAAAACGATTGTCCATCGGTCAGCGGATAGAAGCGAATAATTAGAATATTTTATCTTCGTCACTCTCCGTACATTTTCGTATTATCGGATGAACTTCTACTTATACTTCTTTTCTTTTTCTTTTTTTTCCTGTTTAGCCTCCGGGAATTACCGTTCAGGTATTACTTCAGAGGATGAGTAAGGATGATATGTATGAGGGTAAAAGAAGTATAGTCATGTACAGTCTCAGTTCCACCACTCCTGAGATGTTCGGTTAATTGAAACGCAACCACCAAAGAACACCAGTATCCACGATCTAGTATTCAAATCCGTATAAAAGTAACTGCCTTTAGTAGGACTTGAACGCTGGAACTCTCGACTTCCAAACCAGCTGATTTGAGAAGACGCGTTCACCACTAGACCAACCCGATAGGTCTACTGTTATACTACTGAATAGACAATCACTTTTTCATAAACATTTTTTTCCTCTTCAACATAATCCTGTACGTCGGTAATTATGAAAGAACACTGTAGTAGAAGTTTATCTTTTTCACTCTTCACCTGGGCAGGAGTAAACTTAGATAGCCGTGAAAAGACAAGAGAAGAAATACAAACATCAAATCTCTCAGTTAACATTCGAGGCAAGATTGCACAAAAGAGATTAATCGAAGAAAGAAATGACATTTGAGCTGAAGTCAAATGTCATTTGAGTTGCTCGATTGATTCAGCTGTAAATTTAATACGAGACCCCAGAAATTATTTTGATTTACAACCATCGATAAAACGTAAATTCTTTCTTTTTCTGTTTAGCGTCCGGAACCAACGTAAGGTATTACTTCAGAGAATGAATGAGGATGATATTGTAAATGAAGTGTAGTCTTTTACAGTCTACAGTTGACCATTCCTGAGGTGTGTGGTTAACTGAAACCCAACCATCAAAGAACACCGGTATCCACGATCTAGTATTCAAATCCGTATAAAAGTAACTTACCTTTAATAGGATTTAAACCTTAGAACTCTTGACTTCGAAATCAGCTGATTTGCGATGACGAGTAAATCACTAGACCAGCCTGGTGGGCTGTGATAAGATGTAACTGAGAGAAGATATGATATTAAAATAAGTGGTAACAAGAATAGGTGTGTTAAATCTTGCACGACTGTAAAATATTTAACAAAAAGTTTTCTTCATAAACATATAAACTTACCCAAATTTCTAATATTAAGATCTTACTAGAAAATTTTAAGATAAAAGAATTTCCAATAACAATCAGGTAATCGATAATATTGTTTTTATTTCATCCAATCGTTAAATAAAACGATTATCATTTGCGAATAAAAAATAAAACATCAAAATCAAATATGACGAATGAAAAATAAACTTTTAAATAAAATACTAAATCTAAATAACTTTATCCTGTATATCCGTGTTTTACACTAAGGTCTGTCAATCACAGTCAACAACAGCAATCTCACTTTAATAATATACATTATTCGTTTAGTAATTTATCAAAGTTATGAGCACGGTTTAAAATATAAAAATCATTGCAATATTAATAGTTTTCATTTAGTTTAATTATATCTTACATTTCATTAATTATAATTGAAATAAATAATATTATTCGTGAAGTTGCACTACGGGAAATAATGTAAAATTAAAATTAATTTTCATTCTATAATTTTAACGTGTAAAATGTAATAAAACTTTTATCTGCAAGACACTTATCATTGATTTTTGTTTATTATTTGCTTTTCGTTATAAAAACAAATAATAGAAATGATTATATATTATAATTTTGTACTTTGTTTAATCTGTAAAACTGATGTAAATTATAATTAATAAAATGAAATATAAAAAAATATATACTTGTATAACAATCATACGAATGAGAAGAAACTGAAAAATATTATCGCTATGTAAGTTAGAATTTCATTATTTTAATTCCTTTTTTTTGCAGATCTTTGCTTCTAACTCAAAAACCGCTATGCGGTTCTTTAACATTGAATTTTGACGAACGTTTTAGACGTAAATTTATTCTGATAACTCCAATATAGAACAAGCAGTTAGGTTTGAAGTAGGTGAGGTTCTACACTGACATTTTCATGTAATGATATTTTACGTTTCTAATTAAATTCCTTTCTGTAAGAGATAATAACGGTTCCCGCAAATCAAGTTTTTTTAAAAACTTGATTTGCGGGAATTTTATTCTGGTATTTCATTTATTAAGATCGGTTCAGCTGTTCTAGGATAAGATATCGGTGATAAATAAATTTTAAAGTTGTAAAATCCTTTTTGAATCACCTGGTACAAAAGTTATTTTTCGTACATATACGATCTTGGTTTCATAAGACAATCTTTTTTTGTTTAGCCTCCGGAACCACCGTAAGGTAATAATTCAGAGGATGAATGAGGATGATATGTATGAATGTAAATGAAGTGTAGTCTTGTACAATCTCAAGTTGACCGTTCCTGAAATGTGTGGTTAACTGAAATCCAACTATTAAATAACACCGGTATCCACGATCTAGTATTCAAATCCGTATAAAAATACGGCCTTTACTAGAATTTGAACCTTAGAATTGTCGACTTCGAAATTAGCTGATTTGCAATGACGAGTTTACCACTAGACACCCCAGTTGCTAATTGTAATGACAAAAGAAGCTTTCAATAGAAAAGGAAGCTTGTTAAATAGTAAGCTCGATAAACATTTGAGTAAAAGGCTCGCCAACTGTTTTGTATCGACTGTATCTTTGTATTGGGCGGAGACGTAGACTTTATGCAAGAAAGACGAGAAGACATTAGAAGCAATCGCAAAGTGGATCTGGAGAAGGATGGAAAAGATAAAGTGAACAGACAGAATTAGTAATGAAGAGTTGTTAGAAAAAGTGGGAGAGGGTACATCACTACTGCAGACTTTGAGAGGTAGAAAAAGAAACTAGATTGGATATGTGTTACGAAAGGATTGTGTGTTAAAGTTTATCTTACACGGTAGTGAATGGTAAGAGAGGGAGAGGGGGACGGGGACGGAAACTTCTCGATGATATTATGGTAGAAAGTAATTATTTTCATACAAAAATGTTATCTGAAATTAGAAAGAATGGGGAGCCAATGCTGTGAAAGGATCTGCTAAGTAGCAGAACACTAATACCACTACTATTAACACGGCATCTTCTTACTTTCACGGTACCACTGAAAAACAAATAAATCTGAAGTTTACTTCAGTTATTACTTCAATTTGTGCTAATTATCTAATTTATATTTGTTTTTATATACACAGAATTAACTGTTTTTTACGGAATTTCAAAAGAATGGAGCAAATGTTTTTAAACGAAATGTGGAAAATGAACTTATTGTAATGGAATAACAATTGACGACGACTTGATAAGCAACTCACGACTTGTAAAATATTTGTTTATTCGCTCAAGATGAGATATCTTTGTAGGTTTTCTTTTTTATTTTGAACGGTAACGGCTCACCCTCTTTTGGGCAAGACTGTTAACAGTTTACCAGATGAGTGTGCAATTCAGTGAAAAAATTCAAGAAATGAAAATAAAAATAAAAAACTGATTTTGAAAAACAACTTTCAGAAAACAAACGGTTTTGAAAATTCAGATGGGCGATTCCTTCCTCTCAGGAACAATTTTTTAAATATTCTCTGAAAATATAATGAGATAACTTTTTCCATTTTTTTTTTCTAGAAATAATACTTCTGATTAGGGTAGAATATAATTGCGACGCAGAGAAACACCGAATAATTTTACTGGTAAATAAATAAATTCAGTATATAATATATATGAAATAACCTTTTCGTCATACTAACTAATACTATACTAATGTATCGCAGCTGAGTTTTATATACAAAATTATTTTATCAATGCATATGACTGCAACACAACACAGCACATCTTCAATAAAGCACAAAAAAATCATAAAAATTAAAGCCAGAGGTTGATGCGAGTATTTTGTAACAAAATGTAACAGTCGGTTAGTATTTTATAAAACAGAAAGTTAAAATCAATAATGATAAAAAAAAAAACACCTTCCACTGAAAAATTGCGACACATTTATAGATAAACATCGTAAAACACGTTAATTAAACGTTTAATTAATCACAAAAATAAAAACATTAATAAAAAAAATTGCGTTTAAATACTAGAAATAAATTGTGAATCCGCTTCCTGTATTTAAATAATCTTGCACGAAGTATAAAAGATCGAGTCAGGTAATACAGATTAGAATCAGATAATGCAAAAAAGATCTCGCGTGCTAAGATTACCCTAATGAAGGGACGCTAGACAGACGTCTTTAACTAGTCGTGACCACGCATCGACCTCCGGACATAAAAAAAAACCTCACAGTCTGGGTTGCTTCCCCACCCTCTCGATAACTCTGTCTATTATTGGACCTTATGGACGGTGGACTATTCTCTCACAATAATTCGTCCTCAATTTCAAACTCGACTCGCTGATAACGTACATTATGCAGGAGCAATTTCCGGGCTTCCCGATCATGTCATGAGTTGAACCTTATTGAATATGTTTATTAGAATTTATAACAAGTAAATAACGAAGTTAAAATGTTTTTATTGCATATTTATTGTTTTAATTTAACAAATAAGGAAAATCATTAATATTAAAATATGCGGAAAACATGAAAACAAAAAAAAACTGTAAAATTAACAGACGGCGAATGCATTCATGCATGATTAGATGAGCATCTAATTTCTTCCTCGTTCGAATCCGATCTACATTATACTAATAGTGTTAAGTTATTTTGAGAAATATTTTGTACATGTATTTAAATTACTATTCTCTGCAAATAAGTCATACATTAATATATAAATAAATGTTAAAATATATTAATATAATAGAATAATAGGTTTTACATCAAATGATTTGCGTAGTGATTTCTAATGAAGAACCATTTCTTTAATAAAATTATATTAATAAAGGAAAATTTGAAATTTTTGAGAGCAAATTAAAATCTTGTTTATTTAAATATGATTTCAATCAATAAATCTACGGCTCTAATTATTGTAATGAGAATAAGTTCAAATTAGAAAACGAAAATATAATTTAGTCAGAGGAAGTAACTTTGTACTAGATGTCGTTTCCTAATCTAAAATTTTTTTTATACGTTGTCCGATGGACTATAAAAAGAATTCTATTCCACTTAAAAAATTCTTCCCTTACGTCTACGGTAGTAAAAAATGGGCTGCTGAATTTAAATGCGTTCATTCAAAATGATAAACATTTGGGACATCCAAAAACCGCTACCAACGATGAAATCGTCTCAAAAATTTACAATCCCGTATTAAACGATCTCTGAAAGTCCGCGAGCTTGCTGATATCGGAAAAATCTCGATAGACCATGTCCAATACATTTGGCTATGAAAAATCTTTCCGCTCTCTCTGTTAATAGTGGACCAAAAACGCATTCGACTGAACACTTGTTAAGATATTTAGAATTATTTAAACGCGATTCCACTGAGTTTCATCAACCTCTTATAACAGCTGAAGAAAATGGATTCAACGTTACACGTAACAGACTAAACAGCAGTCCAAACAATGAGTAGATGCAGGTGAAAATGAGCCAAAGCGAAAACAGTTCCATCTGAAGGAAAAGTAACAGCTATGGGATTTCTTAGATTCTTGTGATGTGGTGTTCATAGAAAAATTAAAATGGAAAATGGCAGGGCCATCATCGAGGAGTGGTATCGCTTCACTACTGGACCAACTGAAGGGGCTAAAGGGCCCTTCAGCCCTAAAAGGCTGAAGGGACCTTTTTCTTTTAGCTCTAGCTAAAAGAAAAAGGTCTTTTACTACGATATTGCGTCTGCACAAATTACTCGGATTACCGCTACAAAACTATTAGTGTATTAAAGATTTGAAAACCTATTCCTCTAAATGTATATTGAACTGCAAGCTGACTGCACTGAAAGATCTAGTGGTTTTGTTGTCAGGTCAAGAAATTCCAGAACGACTTCATATATATCACTCTACTTTTCAGGATCTTCAATTTAGCAACCTACATGGGAAATTGTAAAAATATTGCATTATACGCTTCCAAAAAAATTGTGTTTACCGTCTTTTTGTTTTTTCTAATCATTATATACCTAGTATCAATTTTCCAATTAAGACGAATATTTCATAATTTATTTTATTAGTGACGCTTTTGAGCTCTTGAGATACAGTGACATAAGCATAAGATACATCGTTCAAACACATAACCTTTATTTTGATGAAAATGGTAAAAGGCATCTTTTTTTAAAAATAAATCTAAAAACCGCAAGAAATCGATAAAGATACACATAATTAAATCCGTGACAAAATTAGGCAAAAGAGAACAATGAATTATTTATAGGCTAAAAAACATGAAAAATTAGTTAAAATCGATATTTCCTAATTTTTTATAGTAGCAGTAGAAATTAAGTAAAATGATTTACTGGATCGTACTAGCATCGTCTAAGAGTAGTACGGTTAAAAACAAGAATTAATCCATCGAGCTGCAATATAAAAACCTATATTACTCGCGGTCCATCTTCTAATGCTTATTAACGAAGTATATAAAGCGGTTTATCAAAGCTATTATAATGTTTAAACATGTATCACTAAAGGTGTCGGTTTAGAAACTTCATGAGCACTTGTAAGCAATAATGAAAAAAAATTATTATTATCAATATTCAAGGAGAGTAATTATCGTAAGCCGCTCGATTATCCGGTGAACGGGTACACCTCCCTCGGCTCGTAGCGTTTCTCCATTCTTCATCTTTCAATCGTACTAAAAAAAAATCTAATCCTAAAAATTGTGTGAAATGAGAAAGTAATTTAGAAGGACAATTATTATGGAAATAAAATTATATACAAACAAATATTATAAATATAAATATTAATAAATATTTTATATAAATAATATATTCACAACAATAATAATTACAATAGAAAAAAGCTGATAACTGTAGGTTATTTCTGATGCACCGCTTACACACATATATACCAAATTTCGCTAGTACGGTCGACAGACCGGTGTAGCCGCGAGCTTAACACAGCAGGTACAGAGTCAACCGGACAATCGAGTTCGAGACCCAGCCATACCGAGTTACTATTTTACACTTTTAAAAAATTATTCATTTATTTATTCTATCGCTCACCTGTGACGTCAAAACATAGCAGACGACTACATAGTATTTTTTCGGGTGGGATGCGATTTCCCAAAAATATTTTTTGCAAATATTGTTATTTTTTAATTGTTAATAAATGTGCTTAAGAAAAATATGACCTTGATTAGTCGAAATACTGAGGATGACCTTGCTATCGCGCTATCTAGACGAGAAAGTAAAAACATAAAAAACCAACAGTCCTAATCGTTTTAACCAGGATATCATATGAATGCCCAAATTAGGTAACATTGACAGTTCCATAGGTAAACAAATGAAATTCATTTACATTATATTTTATCGGAATTCTCTGGTAAGAATTAACAATAATTTCAATATTATGACAAGTACATTATTTATGTAAATATATTTATTTCATAATCACATAAATATTAATTTATATTTAATTTCTGAATTAAACAAAAAATTACTTCTCGTTAATAATAGAATTATTATACTTAAAAACTAATAACTCGATAATTTAACTATATTAAAATGTCAAGAGTAAATCTTACGTTAGGGACCTACAAAAATCAATATCTACGATAAATGCACCGTAACATGATGTAAAAACATTTCTATCAATAAATCTGACACTTTCTTTACAGGTGTAGTAATACACGCCAACCGCAGTGAAAGCTTCTATCCTAATAATAATTCCAAACATAATATCTCTATATTGATACATATTCAATATTTTGTAAGATCTAAAACAAAAAATAAAAAAATTCTGACGAAACCAGTATGTTAATATAACATTAGAGACGATCTATATGGTAACCGTTACGTGACTAATATCTATATACTACAGTAACTTGTTACATGTCGGATTAAACAAGTAAACAATAATAGTAATAATTTTAACGCGTTACTAAGCTATAATAGTTCATTACGGTTACATTACATGAACACTAAGACGTATGAGTATAGTGATTAATAAAATTGTAGTCTACATCAGTAGTACTCAAAAGGTGCACGCGTAACCTTAGAACTTCAAAAGAACATGATAAACCTTATTACAGACGGAAAAGGTAGACAACTACTCACGAAATGCAGTACAGAACAAGAATAAAAAAGTTTTACATCAATATTAAATAATTTTTTAATATTTCTTTTGAGATTAATGTAAGAAATATAAGCGGTTTTTCTTTAAATTATTATAGTATTAATTTATTACCTAATAAATAAATCGTTTAGTAAGACTTACAGATAAAATTCAAATTACAAGAATTATTAAACAGAGAGATTTGGTTAGCATAATCATACTCAATTGCTTCCAAAGAGAAAGCACGTACTGGTAACTAATGATCACCATTAAAAAAATTATCAGTTACTTCTTCGGTCACAATTATTAGTGTTTTGTGGCAAAAAATATATCTTTGTTAAAACAATGTGCTCTTACTTAATTAGATTACCTTTCATACAAAAAATATAGATAATTACCTGAACGTAATCTTAGTGGCATGTGAAAATTATGACTTAAGTCTGTGCACTGAAAAGAGTAAAACATGGTTGTCAGTAAGGACAGGGTGAGTGGAGTCATTTTACCAGTAGCAGGTGTGACGCTAGAAACGTTGAAAATGTAAGTGTACTCGGGGAGTAGTATTGATAAACGGTGGGATGACAGTTAGGAAATTAAGTACAGAATTAAGGCCAGATCAGCCTTCTTCCGATTAAAGATAGTGCTCGTCACCAAACCTTTCATTGGACCTGCGTACAAGAATGATCAAAGGTTCTGCCCTGTTGTATGGGGTGGAATCCTATGCACTCACCGACATATCTATTAAAAAACTTGAAGCCTTCGAGATGTGATCTTACAGGCGTCTTCTAAAAGTGCGTTGGACGGAAAGGGAAACAAAGTCAGATAACAAAAGACCCAGAGATTGTGCGAACATTCAAAGTCTGAAAATTATCATATTTTGGCCACCTCAAGAGAGAACCAGACTCCTTTTACATCTAGTTATCCAGGGAAAGATAACAGGACATCGTGGTCCAGGCATCACGGCTAATAATTTGGGACAATGGTTTCGAACGGCGAGAATGTATTTTTTTTCAAAACAGCGGTGAATAAAACTATAATAGTCAAATTCACCAACGTTCACCGAGTGGATATGGCACAAGAACAAGTAGAAGGCAGGTATGCGAAATTTGATTTGGTATCAATGGCACTACAGTATCAATGACAGCTACCCTCAATATAGTGAACAAAATGTTAAAACCTTGACTTTACCAGCCGATCGGCACAGCTTATAGTTAACGGGAAGCATAAAATTAAACTTTCAAACTAGAGCGAGCTCTTCATTGTTAGGGTCGTCTCATATTTTCACCTAGCTTCGCGCCTTGGACTTGCGCCTCTTCAGGGCAGAATCTGTAGATCCAAAGCCGAGTAACGATCAGCCGTATCCGATCCCGACAGTTGGCTGCTCAACGATCAACTGAGTTGGGTGAACGCACTAAGGTTAGGATCGTGATCAAAACTTATGATGTGCCTTGAACATGATTCGCTACCGAAGAAATTCGTTAATCTCAGAGAAACTTCAGTAGCAGCGAGGATTGACTTACGCAATTGTAAGACAAACATAATGAGGGCCGCACTTTGAATGGCAGCTAAAAATGTTAAAAGGTTAATTGCATTAATCTTGTTGCCGCTATGATCTAGATAGTTCTCCACCTAGATTAGAGCTCATGACTCAATTATACAGTATGCTTCTATCGAGAGCTAAGGACGATCGCACTAAAATGGAAACAAGTGACTGTGATAATACAATCATGAACCAAGTGGGCGGTATGAGGTTTGATAAAACCTAATACGGCTAGGTGCTAGATCATTACTAGTTCGTTTGACAACCGCATGATGAAACGCGCAGAGTGCATTCTTTTTTTTTTTTTTAGTAAAAATATAAGTTTTCTTGTACGAATCAATTCCTTTCGAAATAACTGATTCTGAAAAATAGTATTATTATTAATATATACACAACATAAATATTCATATCTTGTTCCCCCTGTTTGTTTGTTCTCCTGCTCTCTTGGGCCGGCTCAACAATCAAGTATTACTCATCCCAGGGGAGTTTCCTTGCCACTCTAATGAGCCTCCTCGCCAACCGGCAGTACGTCCAGCATGGCAGGTCGGCTCACCGGTCCAGGATCTTATTTTCATTTTGCCTTTGCCTCTAACTGACCAGGGACACCAGGCCCGGCTATGCCGTTTCCGGGCTCTGCCCCAGCAGCCAGGTCTCGGTTGTTTTTTTTTTTTAAATGTATACCAAAATAATTTTTTGAGATGATGCCAGGAAAACCGCTCATTCTGGAAAAAATTCACAGACGTATTTTATTCATTATCATTAAAAGTTTATTTCCTGAATTTTCGAAAATTCATTTTTATGTAACATTTTACTATTATGAAATTATTTTGATGAATAAATAAAAAATAAAAAAAACAATTCTCACTTATATTCAATTTCAACGGTCAGAATTCCAACTAAGAAAGCCAATTTATGGACTGGGATTAACTACATTTTACTTCATAATTAACAGTATAAAACACAAAATTTAATGGAAATGTATTATTTAGCTCCAAAATCAATTTATTTAAAACCGTAAATTATTTAAAGGCCAATATAGAGGACAAAGCCGAAAAGACCAATAAATAATTTAAGCTAAAAAAGCGTTCCAGAGGGAGGAAGACCACATCAAATAATAAGGATCCAATAATTCGGTTCAGTGATCTGAAATTCTTTTTACTAAATACCAATTTCATCCAATGAAAGAGGGTTAAAATATCTACAGGATGAATTAAGTTCAAAAGTACCCGAGAAAAATTTGTTGAAGGAAAACCTTTCGCTCATCCCATAAATTGTGTGGCATACGAAAGTATCCAACTGATATATAAACCGTTCAACTAAATCTACCCTCCATTGACGGGGATAATTATTTACGTAATGAAAAATAATTAATTTCAGTTTCAAATAATTATCTTTCCTTATCCAAATGCTAAAAGGTTTTTAGCAGCATCGATAATGTTAAAAATTAATAAAAAATCATTTTTCGAATGTATATTTATAAAGGATTTGTATGAAGTCCAATTAATAATGAACAAAGACAAACTGACAGGTAGAAAAATATAAGATACATTTCTCATTTTATGTTGGTATAACTATTTGAAATATACCTTTCGTCAGTTAACTGTATTGTAGTCTTATTTAACAAGGTTAAACTTTTAGAGATGGTTTAATGATGGACAATACAGTTTTAATAAATTTTACTAGCAGGAGTTTCAGCACCAGATATAATCAAACATAGGTTACCAATGTACGGAAAGTCTTGCGTTTACAACTAGGTAGAAAGCATTTCAATTATTAGCTGCTTAAATATTAAAGGTGAACATCAATCTGTAATTTATAAAAATATGCCAACACTAAGCTTACAAAAGCAATTTTTATTTATTCATTTTTTTTTTGACTTTCCGAAATATTAGGAAATTCAATATTAATCACATTATCTAAAATTTTGTCGGTATCAATTCGAAAGCATACAAGAAAACAGTAATGACAGAGTCCTGTAGTATGATATCGTTCGCTAATCACGGTTTAACTAATATAGTAAAATGCAACCGAAAATTGATTGAAAAAATTCTTTCTCATAAATATTATACTTCAGATCTGTCTTAAGGAGAATTTTCTTCTTCAATAAATTATTATTGATCGGTGGGCGAAGGATAACCATACAATAAACAAGTAAAAATTCTAATTCATTTGGCTTCGAGGTTAAGTTAAATTTTTTTTTTTTAGGGATGTAATTTAAATATTTCTAAGCATAAGCATAGGTGACAAATACTCAATATTTTCGAACAAAAATTAATAAATAAATAAGAAGTTTGGTAGAAAGATGTAAAATTGTATTTTAAAGGGAGATTACTTTAAAAAAATAACTTTAACTTTCACGTAATAAATAAATATCAATTATTATGTCTTTTAATTATTATAAGGGCCTGATAATTTATTGATTATTATTTGTCGCCAAAAATTATTTAAAGAATTTTAATTGGGAAAATATAATAAAACATTTTTGAACGGTTTTATATACGCACGTGCTAATCAACAAATGAAAGGTTGTCCCGATGATACAGTGATATTAAGTTAAACATCGAATACATATATACTCCGAACACGAGTTTAGAGATCCTGTAACCAACTTAAACAAGAGACCGCAGTAGCTGTGGTTTTGAAATCATACGTAGTTTCTAGTCCGATTCATTTCAAAATCATAAAATAAAATCAATGAATAAATATCACGTATCCTGCAAGCCGAGAGAAAATGTTTTTAATCAAATCAGATAAACTCGGCGTTATATTTATATATATATACCAAACTAATCCTTATTTGACTATCTATATATCTAACTAACCATCCGTTTCAGGTAGATGCGATATGAATCTTACTAAATAAAATACGGACAAACATTCTGCCACTTGTCATTCAAACCGACTGACGAATCCATTAACGATACGCCTTCTCATTTTTATTCTACGGGTTATAAATAAATCATTAATTTATAAGATTATAAAAATAAATTGGCGATTAATAAACAAAGTATAATAGTTACATTTTTTAATCAACAACATTCTTAGAGCCGATTATACCACATTATTATAAAATATATCGAACCAACAGCATTCACTAAAGATAAAATCTAGTACTCAAGAGTACAATGACAGAATCTGATTGAAAAAAAACGAAAAACGTTTTCAAGAATATTTTTAACTAAGTTATCTTTATTTTTTTCTAATTAACAATTCAAACAGATAAACATAAGCTAGCTCTATATAAAAAAAAACCACAAGGCTTATGTAATTCTTTATGACACCGACCATTCGATTACAAAACTGTTCAATTAGCGATAAAAAAAAAAAACAAAAAGAAACGAATTAAAAATATTTTTAAGCGTTGATATATTTATTTAACATGTATATTACGTAAATAACAGTATATGATAGTAATTCTATTCACTTTCCCAACATTATAACACAACATAAAATATAAATTCTTTCTCCAGTGATAAATTATAAAGCTGTAATAAAAACTTTACTTATTTCGTTAATTATTATTTATTTGTTTTTAATCCTAAATATAATAGTAAAATAAACGATTACGAGTAATTTTTTTAATTACCAATATTAATAAATATTATGATGCTGCCCTACAGCAATATATGAAAATAATATATAAACACTTCACACTGTTATACGTTAAGATATTTGTAAAAAAAAAAAACTTATGTGGGCAGTACATGACTTTCTTGTACGCCTATTAAATTGTACATACACATTTCAAAAGTACATAAAATGTTATTTCACTAATAACTTCTCATTTCTTAAGATTTTTTTTTTTTAATTATTGTTATTGAATTATTATTTATTGTAAAAATCTTTTTATACTGAGAGGTTAATAATTAAATCAATATATTTAAATTAAAAAAAAGGTTAAAAAAAAGGAAAATGAAAAAAGGAAGAAAATGTTACAAACAAAGAAAGAATAAAAACATTAAGAGAAGATGATAAATATAAAGAGGAAGAAAATGTTAAGACCAAGGAAAGAATAAAAAAAACTGTACGGATAATGAATATAGGGCAAGAAAATTTGAAAACTAGAGAACGTGTACACAAATTAAGATCAGAAGAATTATATCAAACCAAAGAGCGATTAAATGATTGGCAACAAAACACAAATAAACGAAATGATAAACTCCGATAAGGGAGAATATTGTCCGGCAATATCAGAGGAGTAATGAACTAAAAGATAAGAATATTTTGCAATTTATTAAAGATCGGGCATAAGTGGTACTTATTTTCATTGATTCCAGAGTTATAGCCAAATGAAATTTTAATTAATGTAACATTTGGATCTCACAATAAAGGCTCATCGGTTTGAATCAGACATCACCTCCTTTTTTTAACTTTTTTTTTATTAATAATTATTAACCTTTGTAAAAAAAACTTTTTCGGTGAATAATAATTCAATAATAAAAAAAAAAATGAAATACCAGTTTTTAATGAAATAAAATTTTATGTACTATTAATTTTAAAAAAAGGTGTAAATGTAATTTAATAGGCGTGAAGCGAAGTAATGTGGCGTCCACATCAATTTTTTTTTTAATAATAAAAAATAATACACTTATCAAAATTAAATAATTAATAATTTAAAAATATATGAAAATAAAGTACAATATTTTTTTTTTTTTTGTCTTCAGTCATTTGACTGGTTTGATGCAGCTCTCCAGGATTCCCTATCTAGTGCTAGTCGTTTCATTTCAGTATACCCTCTAATTCCTACATCCCTAACAATTTGTTTTACATATTCCAAACGTGGCCTGCCTACACAATTTTTTCCTTCTACCTGTCCTTCCAATATTAAAGCGACTATTCCAGGATGCCTTAGTATGTGGCCTATAAGTCTATCCCTTCTTTTAACTATGTTTTTCCAAATGCTTCTTTCTTCATCTATTTGCCGCAATTCCTCTTCATTTGTCACTTTATCCACCCATTTAATTTTTAACATTCTCCTATAGCACCACATTTCAAAAGCTTCTAATCTTTTCTTCTCAGATACTCCGATTGTCCAAGTTTCACTTCCATATAAAGCGACACTCCAAGCATATTAACAAAAATAATTATTCCTATTTAAAATTATTTAATTTTTTTGGGAGAGGAGTACATAACCTCTCTTAAATAACTACCTGGCTTAATAGCTTAACTACTTATTCCTAATAGCTTAATACCTGGTTTAAAATCATTCATTTCATAAAATAGTTGCCACTGAACAAATAATGTTAATTTTTACGTAAAATTCAAGACTAAACTTATGATAATAGTTAACTAAACATCAAAACTAAGATAATTAAGTATAGATGTTTATATATGTGGGGATGTACTGTAGCAGCGCATTAGCACTTCAGTGTTTCTATTCACTCAACGATCACAGAAGTTTTTGAAACAGAACCGAAGCGGATTTACGGTTTTCCCAAAGAGGAAGGAGAGAAGTGCGATGGAAAAGGGATAGCAGAAGGCTAATGAAATTTAGGATTACTTTGGAGGTGTACACAAGTACGGAGAATTGAAGGGAATCAGTATCCGCCCTCATGCATTTCCGAATTTACCGTGGGGTGAATACAGTATACACACAACTAGGGGGAATATAATACGGAGTGAAGGGAAACAGTAAGTATAAATATTTTACGTCTGTATTACATTTTATTATTGGTATTGTACTATTTGATTTATTTCAACAGTATCTATAAAAAAATAAATGTTGATTTATCGAGTTTACTAGGAAGAAACTGAATTTCCCAAGAAAACAAAAACACATTTTTCACACACAAAAATAATTTTAAAAAATGAGTAATGTGAACAATATGCATGATTTTCATGTATCGGAAATTATTTTACGTACGAGTCTAATTTATTAAAAATTAACTATTTAAACAATTATTCCATGTGGATAATACATTCTATAGCCTGTGGCTGTTGAAGAATAATAAAGATATTTGGAAATAGTTGTGTTTATTAAACATTGATATGTAAATATAAGAGGGTGACTTTCAAATATAATTGAGTGATGAAGTGGATGATATGGATAAAAATTAAATATAAACATATTTCTAAGCGAAATAATATATTTTTAAAACTATTTTAGTTTCTTATCAGATATTTTAAAAATTTACTTCTTTTTACTTCCTTATACGAAGTAAAGGAATATCTCAAAAACGATTAGCCGTAGGATGGCGAAATTTTGGATTTTGGACTATTGTAACATCTACTTGTGCACCTCCCCTTTAGATTGCAATCGACTATACAAAAAAATACCAAAATCCGAAAAAGTTTGGATTTCGGACTTTTTCTTAACTGCAGTAATAAGCCCTCCTTAAGATATTTTCAGCGATATATCATAAGTGGTACTTATCTTCATTGGTTCCAGAGTTATAGCCAAATGAAATTTTAATTTATGAAATATTTGGATCTTCAAGGGGAAGAAGACACATCGATTCGAATCAGACTTCATCTACTTTTTTAACTTTTTTTTTTACTTTAAATATATTGATTTATTAACAATTATTAACCTCTGGTTGTAAAAAATTTTACGATAAATAATAATTCGGTAACAACAGTAGGGAAAAAAATATATGAGAAGTTATTAATGTAATAAACCTTTTTAAGTACTTTTCATTTCAAAAATTGTGTATATGTACTTTAATAGGCGTAAAAGGAATTCATGTGACGTTCACATCAGATTTTTTATTAAATATTTTCAAAAACGCTCCACTAGTTAAAGAAATGTATATTCTATATATACAGTGTATATGTAAACGAAATAACTAGAACAAAGCTGACTTTATCAACATGTTCTACGATTTAAAGAAAGTCATACTTTTCTACTATTTCTATAACACTTGCAACAACTATCATAAAATTACTGAAAAAAAAAATCACTCCTGTTTATAGTCTAGTTCATAAATGTTAACAACTACCATTTTGTAATATTTGCCGGAGATTCTAGTACTGAAGAAATTTTTTATTACAGGAATCCATATTAAAAAAAAATTGTCTAAAGGAATACCTAAAGGAAAGGATTTATTATACTCAAATGGATTTTCCTACATATGGCAGATTAAGTTTCATATCACTCAATACTGTTTAATTTTCTTACTTCTGAAAAGGAATCATTTTCAGGAAAAAAACTTCCATTTTTTGTAATCTTAAAATAAAAAAAAAGTTGTTTTTATTCAAAGAAAAACCTGAGGATCTGAAAATAGCAAAATTCATTGATAACGTACGCGTATCATGATTAGTCTTCCCATCCTGATGTTGGATCACGGTGATAAATTTTGAAAATAATAAATTTATGATAATCATTGCAAAGTGACTGAAAGATAACTTATTAAGAGTTACGTCAAAAATTATTAAGTTTTACTACAGCTGAAAATTTTCTGTATAAGAGATTAAATATAATACCTCTTCCTTAGTGCATACTAGAATAACACTATTATTCTATTGCTCCCCTAAGTCCCATAAATGTATAGAATGTATATACACATGTATACGGAAACTATTACGCAGTATATAATAACTTATTACGAAACTAATTACCACCACTAATATTCACAAAAATTAACGATTATTACTTTACTTACCATTAACGTAGAGAATCATAGAGAAACGCAGCGATAAGGTCAGCAAGTCCAACGAACTAATTAATTTTCCAGCCATTAGGGAGGCTTTTATGCCTCGAACACTTCACATATACGCACACGCGCGATTCACATAACCTAGACAAACAAACTGAATCGTCATACAATTTAATAAAATTAAATTAATTCATTAACTTAAAACAAAATTATACTAATCATAATTAAAATATTGTATATATTAGAAGGAATTACAGTAAAGTATTACAACTTTGTGGTCAGATTTTTTTTAGGAATTACGTAGCAGAACAGATTTATAAAGGAAAGTAAAATTAAGTTCTTATAAAGTAAGAATATATTCTGCTTAGAAGTACTACGGTGAGAATTAAATAAGGATTTGGAAATTTCAAAACAAATTTTGAAAAAATTAATGAAAAATTTAGTGCTTTATCGTAATGAAATACGGCAATGAGGATACAGAAAACAAAAAAGTAATAATAAAACTTGATAAAATGAGATTATATTTATCACTTTACATAAAAAATTTTGAAAAAGAAGATATAAAATTTCTAACAGTGGGTGAAAAAAATAAAATAATATTACAAGTAGTTGTTGATTGGAATTTATAAAACAGAAATAACTAAAATAAATTTAAAATCATAAAGTTATTAACACATTACTTAACGAATTGAGAATTTAATAACAACATATAAATAAATAAAAAAATAACAGGTTCCACCGAGATTTGAACTCGGATCGCTGGATTCAAAGTCCAGAGTGCTAACCATTACACCATGGAACCACATAAAAATTAATTATACATCATATTTACATCAATTTTTATTCTAACTTCTTTATAGAAATAAAATTTTCAAAATGATACGAAGTTCCTCTGAGATTTGAACTCTGATCGGTGGATTAAAGGCCAGATTGATAACCGCTAATCCGCGGAATCTTCTTGCACATACAAATAATTCTGATCTGTCTTCAAATAGCTGTTGTAGCTAATTGAACAATAAATAAATAAAATTTAAAAAAAAGATAAGGTCCCACCGAGATTTGAACTCGGATCGCTGGATTCAGAGTCCAGAGTGCTAACCGTTACACCATGGAACCGACTTATTAAAATATGAATAAATTATAGCTTTAATCAGTATTGAATACTGATATAACTGCATTAGAGATTATATATATATATATATAATCTATTTTTATATATAATCCTATTTTTAAATATATATACATTTAAAAATAGGAACACAAAATATTTAGGTCAAATAAATCATTACGTAGATGAAAAATTTCAACAATCTAACGTTAATATATAATGTTACGACTGCCAGGTAAAATATACAGAATAAATCACGCAATTTCAAATTAGAAGCGTTTGGAGGCGCATAAGTACCGGAAAAATGAAGTTACACCATTAACCAAACAGAAAAAGAAAATTAACTATGAGGAACTAAAATTGTTGTATTATGAGATAAATAATACTACGAAACTGGATCTTGAAATGATCCATATTATCAAATGTAAAAACTCAATTCATAACAGGGCAGATATTAACGATTTAAGTGGATCGTACACTAGTACAGTGTATAATATATTTAATCTAATATAAAGTGTTGAATGATTACTATGTAAGATTAGATACTGGTCTATAAAGGAATGGCTATTTAGTTCTATGATTAATTGATATCAAATTAATTGCTTTTTTAAAATAATAAAAAAGTGAGATATGTAGGCCATTGCATAATCGTGTATTGACCAGTCCATTAGTGTGGATCATATAAATATGTAGGTTATGTTTTTGTAGAACTTGATAAAGCTTCCCATTTGAAGCGAAACGTCATTTGTTTGATTTTTTAATTTTATGTAATATTTATAATATAAAAAAAAAAAATAGTAATTGGTACAGAATATTTGTGATCTAAGTATTTTATCTGTGTATTTGTATTTCTTTTCATCATCTACGTAGCGATTTATTTGTGATCTGAATATAATATGTGCCTTTTTTTATTATAATATCCAACCCAAAAATATTACCTTCATGATTATATATGTATATAGTTATTTATATAAAAATAATCCGATAGCAATTTTAAGAAGAAGCATTTTATATCTTAGTAGACGCTTTTTTTAAAAATAAAACAGATGTCAATTTTTCAGACTAAAATATCCTGCAAGACGAATATAAAAATAAAACGTTGTTTATAATCTATTTAAAGGATTTTATTTAAGGAAAAAGAAAATTCAGGGAAATAAAATTATGGAAGTTCTTTAACCAACCATCTGAAAAAATATGAAATGTGTAAAAATAGAAAACGTTGTTGCTTATTAACCATTATTAAATTTATCTTGCGTTCGTTACTAAGGTATAATTTTTAATAAATTCTAGAATTTTTTATTTCCTACTTTTCAATGGCTACGCGACTTAAAAATTATAAATAATATTATAAGGTTATAAATAATATTACAAACAAGGTTAAAATGACAAGAACATAAAAAGTAAAATGATAAAATTGATTTAAAGAAACATCCGTTGCAAATCTTTTTTAGTAGAAAATCAATGTTCATATTCCAGAAAAAGATTTGATAAATCAGATAGTAAAAGCTACCTGTAAAGTTGTATTTCATATTCTATGCATAAAAAATATAACTACTTTGGAAAACTGAAAGCAGTATACTTATAATAAAACATACATACAAAATTTCGTAGGCGTTTGCTTAGATCCACCGGATTGGTCTAGTGGTAATCTCGTCATCTCAAATCAGTTAATATCGAATTCGAGAGTTCTAAGGTTCAAATCCTAGTAAAACTTTTATAAGGATTTGAATACTAAATTGTGGATAACGGTATTCCTTGGTGGGTGGGTTTCAAATAACCACACATCTCAGGAACGGTCGACCTGAGACTGTACAAGACTACACTTCATTTACATTCATCCTCTGAAGTAATACCTTACGGTGGTTCCGTAGGCTAAACAGAAAAAAGAGAGAGAGACGTTTGGTTAAATTTTAGATAGCCAACAAACACTAACTTTCAGTTGATATGAAAAACAATATTATAACTACTGTATTGGAACTAATTAAAACTTGAAAATTGCATTGGAAGAGTCAATAGAAAGAAAAAATGCAGCAAGGAAGAAGAAGGATGAAGTTAGTAGATGAAGTGAAGACCGGAGACTGCAAGTGGACGAAGGAGAAGGCTTGGGGCAGGGATTGATGAAGATAGCAGTGGCGTAAGGAACCTGCCGCCAGGCAAACACCAGATGATGATGATCAACCGGTTTGTGAGCAGTATCAGCAACCGTTGACAGTCAAAACACTTATTGGAGGATTGCATCGTACATGGGGATCTGCGTCGTCAATTTAGAATAGAAGGAGGAATGAAGAGAATTTTGAGAAATGAAGAATGTGCTATTAGAGACTTGCTGCTTTTCCTTTATACAGCCGGTGTCTTCTACAGTACTTAAATTTAATTTTAGGAGGTATATCTTTGAAATATATTCTATGTCCAGAGAGGATAGTTAAATTTTCCTTTCCTTTTGTTTTATTTCTTGTTTTGTACGGAACGGGACTTTTTACATCCCGTTCGGTTGTGTGAGCTTTTATCAGCGACTAAGCGTGTGTATAATTTTTTTGTTACTTTATACTTTTAATTATGTGATATCGTTTATTCGTACTTTTTGTCTTAGGAATTGACAAGGGCTAATGATCTTGGTAATCGATGTCCACTGACAATAAAAAAAATAAATAAAAAATAATAATAATTTACTAAAATAACTAAATTCCATATTATTTATGAAACGTTTTATTTTATAACAAATGATCTGCTGGTAAGATCTAAATTTATATAAGATGTTAATGGGGCATCTGAATATTTTACAAAATTAATAAATAGATCTGGTTCATTACGATAAATAATATATATATATATAATATATATATATATATGGCTTTTAACTAGCCTTACGATTTTGATGACCATTGTAATTTTAGTGAAATAAAGCAAATTTAGTGAAATTATACTATTATTATTTTGTGAAATAAATTAATTAATTAAATAATTTAATTAATTTAATAATTTAATTAATTAATTAATTATTTAGTGAAATAAATACTAGCATGATTTATTACACTTTCATTATTATTTTTTTTAATTTAATCTGTCACATACGGTATATCAAACAGCATTAACGCTTTACCCATTTAGAATTGTCAAGAAACGTGAAATACGTTCTTAAATAAGAATGTTTAATTTAATTACAAATTTAAATAAAGATATGGGAGTACTTTTTTATATTTAAAACCAGCTAAAATTTAAAATCCGGTAATGCTTCGCTATTGCTACATTTGAGTATATATATATATATATATATATATATAATAGGATTAATCCCATATGTGTTTACATCAACAAGACATTTATCAATTTCAATGTCGATTGCCTTACCAAGATGATTCATAATTACATTATATGGATGAGTAAAATTTACAAACGAAATATTTAAACAACTCCTACCAAAAGGAACACCCTCAATTATTTCACCAATAATAATTTTAATTGAAACAACAGGAAACATTATTCGACCTATCATATATATATATATATATATATATATATATATTCAGAAATGAAAGTTGATAAAACATTAAAAAACTGAACACTGCGGAACATCACGAAATTTAACCTTTCCTTTTCTCCCTCTTTTCCTCTTCCAATCTTCACCCCTTCCTCACTTCCCTTTTTTGCAAAAGGTTTCTTTTCACGTAACTAATATATATTCTGAAAATGAGCCAAATCGAATTATAAATACAATTTTTCGAAATATCTCGACCCTAGGCGCCATCTAGCGGGTCCATTTTTTGCAAAAATATTTATTTTCACGTAACATATATATTCTGAATACAGGCAAAATCGGACCATAAATATAATTTTCCGAAATATCTCGACCCCAGCGCCACCTAGCGGGTCCATTTTTTAAAAAAATATTTCTTTTCTTATAGATATTTTGAATAGGAGCCAAATCGGACCAAAGTATAATGTTTTGAAATATCTCCAACCCAGCGCCACCTAGCAGATCCAAACTACTTCAGGAACCTTCACGGGCGTGCGCACAACTCACGAAAGTTTCATCGCAATCGGATGAATGGTATAGGAACCCTTACGGGACAAACAAACATTCAATTTATATACATATATATATATATATATATAAATATATATATATAATTTCATTTTTACATAACCTATGAAAAATGAAATAAAATGAAATGAAATAATTCTAAAATGTAAAATGAAATTTTACGTTGTAAAATTGTAAAAATGAAATAAATCTAAATAATACATTAATATTTCATCATTGAGTTCTAACTAAAAGCACAAACACAGATCGATAATAGAGTAAAATATAAAACAAAAATAAATTTAACGGAAGCAAAGTTACCTCTACTAAATCAAAATGATCACTCCACCCCCTCCACCCCTAATATAACGAGGGTATCAGGAGTAAGGGTGAAATATTAAGAGCTATCGTGTGTAAATTGTATATGTTGCAGAATTCTACAATCTCCTATCCTTTACTATATGTAAGTTATGAATTATTTTACTCTAATGCGCCACATAAAATCGGTTGGTAAAGTAACAGGAAAAAAGTTAAACAACAATAATCAATTTCATTACACTAGCAAAACGCTTGTTATTAGGCGTACAAATAAAAGCAATTAAAAAAGCTTCAAGTATCGCAGTTAAAAAATATTGTTCTTACAAATTTTCATTGGTAACCAATTCTTAAGGTATTGTTTAGTGAAGTAAGTAAAAATTTCATTTAAAAAATACGATTTAAAAAAAATTTTAATTTTATATCTTGATCAATCAAGTCTATTTCTTAAAAATACTCCATTATTTTTAAATGAAATCATATTACATGTATACTAGACTAGCCAGAAGATCTATGTACGAGAGGACTAACCTCTCGTCACCCGCAGTGGACGTTACTCTCGTGGTTATGAGAATAATACTGATAAAGTATTCAGCTTTATAGAAACCTGAAATAGAAACTAAATTACACAAGACATAATAACAGTAAGTAAAGTAATCGCACGAAAAATTATTATCTTATTTCTGTTGTCTTGGTGACAGAAATATAGCAATGAAGGAAAAGAATCAATTTTTTTTCTTTAATTAATATCTTTATTTGACAATTTCACCCGGAGGGGGATAGGGCATCGGTCTATGACATAGAATCTTCCCTGGGATAACACGATTGTATCCTTTTTTTCGTAAGGTATTACTTCAGAGGATGATATGTATGTATGAATGTAAGTGTGGTCTCTTGTACATTCTCAGGTCGACCATTCCTGAGATGTGGGGTTAATTGAAACCCATGAAAGAAATAAAATTTAACAAATGCTCATACCTCAAAACGATCTTTTTCGTTATTAAGCGACGTTTTTGATAATAGTTGTGAAAAAAAATTAAGTGACCTGCCATTTTGGTTACAGTTATCGTAGCTTAAAGTTTTTAATTTTAATATGATTTATAATCTCATTAAAAATGATTTGTCCGAACTCTAATTTTTCCAGTAATTTTTTTTAATAATCCAGTCCCATAAGAGCGCTTTGAGTGATTGGGCTATGGTCGTCTCATATCGAAAATAAATCGCTCCGAGATATTAGTATTTGCTAAATATAGTAATTAAAAATAATAAAAACTATTATTATTATTAATATTTGAGAAATAATATTTTAAATAGAGTGGGACGATGATTATCCGGATGCCAATCTATCCGAGCCAGCAAATTAAAAAATTAAAATTAAAAAACTATTTAAAAAAATCTAAAATAGTACAAAAAAAAGCTTTACTTAAACAGGAATTGTAATATTATCGATTTTTGTTTTTACACGGTTTTTTAATTGATTTTTTCTGCAATTCGTATAACGCAAAACATAAGAAAATTTAGGCCTATGTTAAACTAATTATAATATTAACTTCTAAAGAAATAAATGGAACACATTAAATTGTAGAGCATGAACTATGATGTAATGATTTTCATCCAGGGCCGCCACAAAAAAAAACTAATGAATATTGCGACAAAAAGAATGCATTCTATACAATTCTTTGTTTAAAATGATTACGTGATCTTGTAGTTCATAAAAAAAATATCAACATTAAAGCAAGAACATATTAGAGATTATTTAAGAAGAAATAGTAGTTTTAAATGTATATTCTGATTATTCATTATCACTAAGTTTTATTCTATTAAACGTACTGTAATTTTTTCGATTTTTTTTGTTGTAATTTTTAAGAATGTTGTTTTTTATAATACACACTAACGTAACTGATAGTGTAAGTTTTTTTAAATGACATATTTTATAAAACAGTACGATAAATTTTAAGAAAACTTTTATTTCTTTTAGGTAATTATTGTACATTCTGAATTTTTTATTAGCAAATTCTATACATTGGATTATTTGCAACAAACTACTTCCGTATCTGTTTTTTTATTTTTTTATTTTTGAATAAGGTGTCCAATTTGAAACGCCCTATTTTTATTTAACTATATCTCCCAAAATATTACACATATCGACATGAACCAAAGATTAAATTAGACCTGTCTTACCAAGTTATAACAAAAAATCACATCACATCACTTCCACATGTGCCACATCAGTCATACGATGAATACCCAGCCGATAGGCGATTTCTTACCGCGTTTGCTGAAGCATTTCTAATGTGATGGTTGAAATGGCATTCCGAACGCTCTCACGCAGCACCCGAATGTTTGCTACTTTATTCGTATACCCCTGTCTTTGACATAACTCCTGAAGGAGAAGTCCAGAGGGGTTATATCCGGCGATCTGGGTGGCCAGGGAATTGAACCGCCTTTTCCAACCCACCTACCAGGAATTTCGATATTTACTTCCGACAGGAAAGAAAACTTTAAACGATCATGTAATTCGATCACCTTTAAGATCACGTAATATTTCTGTTATGGGGGCAGCTGCACTAAAATTAAATCTTTCTTTTTTTCTTTTTTATAATCTGACTGAATCATTATTTATTCAAATGAATCAATCTGACTTTATGAGTTACAATGAGATATAAACAGTATTTCTCTTAATTGTAAGAAACAAGACTAACAATGATAACATATAGAAAATAGAAATTTATAAATAATGAATTACAAATAGGACGAATAACGTCCACATTTGACGAAGAAAGGCAGAACAGATAAATTATCGAAAAATTAATAAAGCATTTGTTTTTCACATGGATATAAATTAATATAAGATTAAAGGTAGTTTATCAGGATATTTAACAGATTGATTTTTTTAAAGAAAAAATGTAATAAAGAAATTAGATTCTATAAATTAACACAGGATTAAGTGTATAATAAGATCAGACTAATTTTTTCTTTACAGTTATTAGGAAATAAACCATAGTTAACATTATTATTAATAAAAATTATTAAATAATCATTAATAGCTGTCAAATATGAACAATATTTTTAATGTTAAGTAATTTTCTTTATTTTCAATAATAAACCTTGTTTCTGAATGAAAATCTTATAAATATGTTTACTTGCCAATCTACTGTTAAGCAAGAACATTTATTAATATATCGCAGAAGTTTGTAAATTAAACAAAATTGAATCGCTCAAAAATAAACACAACTTCTAATAATCATATGAAACAATGGTAATTTAACCAATTTAAACTATTATTATGAATATAGAACGTTTACAGCTGATAAAATTAGCATAAAATTAACCTTTTATTCGCATAATTATTACTTTTTTAATTGATAAATAAACGACAATATCGTGCGAAGATCGAATCGAAAAAACCGAAAAGTCAAAATAAGATGTCTAGCCTTTGCTGACGACCTACCTCTTTCAGCTGAATCGAAGGAAGACGCAATAGCACAAATAGCAGAGTTAAAACGAACAGCTCAAAAATCAGGCTCAAAGGTATCTTTTACTAAGATGAATATCAATCATTTACACAAAAGACAAACGGGACTAAATGTATAGGGGAACGAGAGTGAAGATTGTAGATGGAAGAAAACATATTAATGTGAATAGAGGGGTTAGACAAAGCTGCAGTTTTTCGCCGATACTTTTTAATTTGTATATTAACTCTTTAACAGAGAAAAGAAGCACCTTTAGGTGTGTAGTAAGTTAGTAATAACTGTTTAATAAATTCACTTTTGTTTGTTGATGATTTGGTTATGTTAGGTGAATCATAAGACGAACTTCAGCTGTGTCTACAAATTTACTAAGATAGTTAGAAAATACAACAGTAAAGTTTCCACCACGAAAACTAAAGTCATGACTTTTTTTTGGTGACGAACCTATTCGATCTAAAACAGTCATAATAAATGGTCAAATTTTAGAATAAGTAATACATTTTACTTACTTAAAATGTGACGTTTGTTATTTAAACAAACAAGATGTAGATAATAAGATTCGTAGATAAAAGTTTGTAGAACGGTTATAAAAAATGTAAAAAGTAAAGCTCGCATTAATACCATTATGAAGTTTTATAAAACATTAGCATTGCCTACTCTTCTTTATGGGAATGAAACCTGGACGATATCAAAAAAGAAAAACAACATTTTCAGATAGCCGCAATGAAATTTAGAGTGAAGGGAATGACTAAGTTGGACAGATGCAGCAAACAAAAAATATAAGACAACCTGTCAACTATAAAAAAATAAGAAATAAATACAAAAAACCAACCAAATAAGAAAATCAATTATTTACAAAACAAAAAAGGATTAGAGAACAAAAAAAAACTTTAACATAAAGATAAGCTATCTAAATAATCTCTTCTAGAATTACCAATTAGAAAAACAAGCAATGATAAGCCTAAAACACCATCACATTCACCAAAAATCAAACAGAAAAAGGAACGAACCCCGAGTGATAGCTGTCAATAAAACAATTAAACAACTTCGATAATTGGCTGGTTCGTTTCCAGAGAATGGAATATAGTAGGTTATCTAAACATACATTAGACTACATTCCAAGAAACCCCACCGGGTTGGTCTAATGGTGAACGCGACTTCCCAAATCTGCTGATTTGGAAGTCGAGAGTTCCAGCGTTCAAGTCCTTGTAAAGTCAATTATTTTTACACGGATTTCAATAGTAGATCGAGGATACCGGTGATTTTTGGTGGTTGGGTTTCGATTAACCACACATCTCAGGAATGGTCGAACTGAGACTGTACAAGACTACACTTCATTTACACTCATACATATCATCCTCACTTTGAAGTAATACCTGAACGGTAATTCCCGGAGGCTAAACAGGAAAAAGAAAGGAAGACTACATTCCAAGAGGAAAGTGAATGATTGGAAGACCGAGGTTACGATGGGCGGAACAGAACTAGAACCTAATCATTGGTGGCAGATAATAATGAATAAATTACGACGAATGAAACATCAAATAAACAAAATAAATAGAAATTCTTATTTAGATTGGCATATAATTATCTCAGAAGTGAGATATCTACACAACACCACGGATAAAAAATGTAAAGATCCTCCCCTCATCAACTCCCTGTAAGGATTAAGTGAAACAATGACAAAATCTTGATCACCATAACAAAATATACAAAATTACAAGAAAAATAGAAAAATAAAAACATTATAAATAAATAGAAATAAAATAAATATTAAGTAAATAAACAAAGATAACGATGAATTAAAAAAAAATATAAAAAATCAACAATTTAGAAGGCTTTAATAAAGGTTATCTCAACACATATAGTTGTACAACTTAAACAAAGAAGCAGAAAATTCAGAACTTTTTTTGTTTCTAATTTTTTAAATTATTATTATATTATGTGGAAACAAAGAGGTTAGCAAAAGACAGAACAAGATGGAGAGCAGGCCGACCTCCGTGGCGCGAGTGGTAGCGTCTCGGCCTTTTATCCGGAAGTCCCGGGTTCGAATCCCGGTCAGGGATGGCATTTTCACATGCTACTTGTCATTCCTCTCATCCTCTGAAGCAATACCTAACGGTGGTCTAGGAGGTAAAAAAAAGGGTGAAGAACAGTAACCATTACAGGAGCTGCCCTAATGGCAGTACACAATGAATGAATGAATGATCTAAAAATTCATTAACGGCGTATTACTGATTGTATGGAAGATAATCAAACAGAATAAGTTATCTTCTATATAAATTAAAATTGTCAAGTCTAAAAAAAAAACTGTTGCATGTGTATTTATACCGTTAGTTATATATTATTATCCAAATCATATCAGTGATATGTCACCTGCGTAAATTATTGCTTGTCATAATCAAAATATTACATCAGTGATGTAATTTAAAAACATTGTTGGAATATTATCGAACAAAATTGTTAACATCAAACTGAATTAAATCAATATAAAAATGAACTGTTTCTCCTAAGGGGAACATTATTTTTATTTACTCTTGCTAGATATAATGTTAATAATTCATAATTAGTTGATTTCGGAGTACAAAAATTAGTGCAAATTAAAATGAAGAATTTCTTATTGGAAAAGAATTACGGAAGTTTTACCGACGGTTCTGTCCAGATAATATCTAAGAACTGGTACCGGAAAGAAGTCCCGAAAAAAATCAGTAAAGTAAATAATTTTTTATTTACATTAACAGCAGCTTTAATCAGAATAAGAACGCTAAATTGAAGAGATATACAGTACAATTAAAAGGACTGAATAAAGCAGCGCTAGAAGAATCAAAAGAAAACAAAAAAAGAAAATTAGAGAATCTAAAAAAAAAAAATAGCAGCTATCGGAATCTTAAAATTTGAGGTGAGAATAGAGTAGAACGGAGACAGATATGCTGCAAGTGACCTATCTCAGCACTAAGCACAGATAATCATGCGATTATACAGTCGACCTCTATATTACGAAAACCTCGATTTTATTGCACTGTAACATTTTAATAAAACTACGTATAAATTTACCTCTATTTAACGTATTCATACCTCTATATAATGAAATGGTGACACTATATATTAATTTAATACAGTATATAGTAATACGTGTAAAGTATTATAGTCATGATACCAAAGAAAGCAGGGGCAGATAAATGTGAAGAATACAGAACAATTAGTTTAACTAGTCATGCATCAAAAATCATAACTAGAATTCTATACAGAAGAATTGAGAGGAGAGTGGAAGAAGTGTTAGGAGAAGACCATTTTGCCTTCAGGAAAAGTATAGGGACAAAGGAAGCAATTTTAGGCCTCAGATTAATAGTAGAAGGAAGATTAAAGAAAAACAAACCAACCTACTTGGCGTTTATAGACCTAGAAAAAGCATTCGATAACGTAGACTGGAATAAAATGTTCAGCATTTAAAAAAAATTAGGGTTCAAATACAGAGATAGAAGTACAATTGCTAACATGTACAGGAACCAAACAGCAACAGTAACAATTGAAGAACATAAGAAAAAAGCCGTAATAAGAAAGGGAGTCCGACAAGGATGTTCCCTATCTCCGTTACTTTTTAATCTTTACATCGAACTAGCAGTTAATGATGTTAAAGAACAATTTAGATTCGGAGTAACAGTACAAGGTGAAAAGATAAAGATGCTACGATTTGCTGATGATATAGTAATTCTAGCCGAGAGTAAAAAGGATTTAGAAGAAACAATGAACGGCATAGATGAAGTCCTACGCAAGAACTATCGCATGAAAATAAACAAGAACAAAACAAAAGTAATGAAATGTAGTAGAAATAACAAAGATGGACCACTGAATGTGAAAATAGGAGGAGAAAAGATTATGGAGGTAGAAGAATTTTGTTATTTGGGAAGTAGAATTACTAAAGATGGACGAAGCAGGAGCGATATAAAATGCCGAATAGCACAAGCTAAACGAGCCTTCAGTAAGAAATATAATTTGTTTACATCAAAAATTAATTTAAATGTCAGGAAAAGATTTTTGAAAGTGTATGTTTGGAGCGTCGCTTTATATGGAAGTGAAACTTGGACAATCGGAGTATCTGAGAAGAAAAGATTAGAAGCTTTTGAAATGCGGTGCTATAGGAGAATGTTAAAAATCAAATGGGTGGATAAAGTGACAAATGAAGAGGTTTTGCGACAAATAGATGAAGAAAGAAGCATTTGGAAAAATATAGTTAAAAGAAGAGACAGACTTATAGGCACATACTATGGCATCCTGGAATAGTCGCTTTAATATTGGAAGGACAGGTAGAAGGAAAAAATTGTGTAGGCAGGCCACGTTTGGAATATGTAAAACAAATTGTTAGGGATGTAGGATGTAGAGGGTATACTGAAATGAAACGACTAGCACTAGATAGGGAATCTTGGAGAGCTGCATCAAACCAGTCAAATGACTGAAGACAAAAAAAAAAGTAACACGTATTTTTTTACGAAATGATTTTTTTTTTAATGACATGATATTTAGTATTTTGGACATATCTGTGAGTTTAAGGTAGTTATTCTTATGATTTTCGTACCTAAATTGTACCTGTATACAAACATAAAGTATTCTTGACAACAGTCAAGTATGGCAGATTGTTTTTACTAAACTGGTAAAGCGAAATTCCAAGATTCTCTTACAACCCATTAATAATAAAATTCTAATAAAAGATTTAAACATTTGTTCTGCAGTTACTGTCTGTCTATACTTTATAGTAGCGGAATTACTGTGTAAAATTTTATTCTTCTATCTAAACGAGACATTTATCTACAGTACGTAGACATAAATGGAATTCTTAGAAAACATTTTACACATACTCCCTCTATTGAAATGTTACAGTTTATCATATCATTTATCGTAACATCGCATCGTGATCCTTACATAAATGTTAGTCTAAATACGTATAGAATAATACTATAGACAAAAAGTACGTTAAGTGTGGTGAGTCATTGCTTATGTGATCGGAATGAGACACTGTAAAAGTGTCGTGCTGACATATAGTCAACACGATGATTTTGTAAGACTCCTCTCGCCCCCTCTACTCAATCAGTCGGTCGGGCTGGCCGTGTGCATAGACAGTATGGCACAACAGTACAATTTTTTTTTTTTATCGTTAACAATTTCAAGTACATCTATCCTTCTCTATCGGCATACTGTTATGTAATAGAACGTTTTTAAAGTAAAGCCGGAATCGTAAAGTTGCATCTCTGATCTTTTTTGATCGGTGTAAAAATACAAAACTAATTTTTTAAATATTCTATTTTAGTTTCTTCTTTCCTCAAATAATACGACGTAACAAGTTAAATAAGATATAAACAGTATTTTTCCTAATTGTAAAAAACATAACTAACAATGATAATATATACAAAACAAAAAGAATTATAAATAATGGATTAAAAATATTTTAATTATGAAAAAAATCGATAAAATTTACAGAAAAAAGTAACATGCAATAATTTCTTTTTAAACTAATATTTTTTTTTTAAATGTATTTAAAATATTTATTTAACGTAAATTTAAAACCATGAATTACTACGGACTTTCATAGAATTACCTACGGTTTTTATCATTATTTCCAGTATATAAACAATTGGTTGATGATTGTCATCGAAAAAACCCACCGAGTTCGTCTAGTAGTGAACGCGTTTTCCCAATGATCTGATTAGAAAATTATGATCGAACGATTATTAAATATGAATCAAATTTGTCACTGCAATTTTTAAAATAAAATTTTTACTTACATTTTCCAATAATTTATTTGAACAAATATCCAGTTCATATACTAATTAAACTTAGAAAAACATGTACACTAAAACAGAATTATTTCAAAATCGTATTAAAATATAATGTAATCCAATAAAACTGAACGATGAAACACAAGACTGAATAAAACTTAATAAATTATCCAGAAAACATAGCACGAATACATTTTTTTTTAAATACACTATTATTTTCACTACACTGGTTGCCTCATGAGATGAAACACTGCAATTACATCAATCATAAAAATCATATAGCACAAATAAAAAGCCTAACCGTATGAATATTTTATCACCCAATAATTATAAAATGAAAAAAAATTACAGTATTTAACATTAAAAAAAATGTTGTAAAACAATACAAAATGATAAAAATTACATTCCATACGGAACAAAAATTAACATTCAAGTATTCCGTGATCACATTCTTTATTAACTGATCATAGCTTCCTTCTTCTTAATAAAAGTAAACTAATTTAACAACAAATTTTTTCCCTAAAAAAAAAGTGCAACGTGACCTTTACGCATAATAAATCATTTAATTTTTTTTTTCTCATACAAAAGAGTTCATTCATTCGAATCGGCATCACACATTCAGAGCGGAAATGTTGATTTAGTTATATTATTTTAATTTTTAAAAATATGTATGACGTATACAAAAATTCAATGGAACTATAGAAAAATATTACGAAAAGAAAGCGTATAAAAAACAACCAATCCGATTGTAACGCATATTTCAGTTTAGTTTAGTCTGATGTAAAAAAAAATTGGGAAGAGGTTAAAGTTTAACAAACAATAGCACATCATAAGCAATAATAAATATACAACACAATAACGTTATAACAGCAAGCTTAATATTTATATTTATTTTCTTTGATAAACAAACACATGCGTTAATATAATCAAATTTTATAATGATATATTTTTAAATATATAAATTATACCCTGAAAAATTAAAAAATAAATAATATCCATTACTACAATCCGTTGACGACATAAAGTTACATCATATATTGATTTAAGATGTTCTATCATTAAATAGTTTGTTCTTTATTTTAAACTCCAGGTTACACAGGTTAACAGACCAACGTTACAGATATTGCTTCAGAGGATGAGATAAAAACAATTTTTGTAGCGTGTGAAAATGCCATGCCTGACCGGGATTCGAACCCGGGACCTCCGGATGAAAGGCCGAGACGCTGCCACTCGACCCATGGAAGCCGGAATTAAATATTTACACAAGTAATTAATTACACGTAGAGAAAAATGTAAAAACAAAAAGACAGGAAACCTTCAAATTATTAAAAATGAAAAAAAATTGCTTTATCGATCACAAAATATTACCCAGTTGCATTTAAACTTTATTTCTAAATAATAAAATTAAGAAAAAACTGGAATCTTTTTCGGATGTCCTCCCCCCCCCACAACCAACAAAAAAAACACTTAATTTTTTTTTAACCAATGGGCCAAAAATCGATGTATTTTTAATATCCAATAACAATTAGGTGGGAATATGCATGTTTCAAAATAGCAGGAAATATTGATATTAACAATAACCCGGTTGGAGAAATAACCCAATAACACACTAATATGCTCTTTTATACCAGTCATTTTAAAAATCCTCCATATTAACATATTTTACATAATATTAAAAATATAAGCTTATAATTATAGATATAAATTATAAACATTATCAACCAAACTTAACCTTCGCTCGCTTCGATCACTAAACTCGACTAATTAACAGTCATGTTTTGACTATTTAAATAATAAATAACTGCAATGATTATTATTGAATTTATTAATCTAACGAAAATTAACAAACACTCGTTTTGCTCGCTAACCTCGACTAATTAAGAGTCATGTTTTGATTATTTAAATAGTAAATAAGAGGCGGCCTCCGTGGCGCGATTGGTAGTGTCTCGCCTTTCATCCGGAGTTCCCGGGTTTGATCCCGGTTAGGCATGGCATTTTCAAAAAAATAAAATAAAATAAAGAATATAATTGCAGCAATAATTACTGAAATAATTAAATATTCAAAACATTACTGTTAATTAATTAAGGTAAGCAAGCGAAGCGAGCGTAGGTTAAGTTTGGTTAGGTTATATTTATTATCAATCCAACGGGTTGTCTAGTGGTGAACGCGTCTTCCCAAATCAGCTGATTAGAAGTCAAAAGTTCCAGCGTTCAAGTCCTAGAAAAGACAGTTTTATACGCATTTGAATACTAGTTCGTGAATATCTATGTTCTTTGGTGGTTGGGTTTCAATTAATCACACATTTCAGGATGGTCGAACTGAAACTGTACAAGACTACACTTCATTTACAGTCAGTCATACATATCATCCTCATTCATCCTCTGAAGTAATACCTGAACGGTAATTCCCGGAGGCTTAAACATGAAAAAAATATGCAAACTAAGATTACATTTATAAAATATAAAATGTAAAATATAAATGTAAATATAAAAATATAATATGTATAAAAAATATAAATTAAATTATAAATATAAATATATTGGGTTATTTCTCCAACTTGGTTATTTTTAATATCAATATTTCTTGCCATTTTTTTGTTATTTCCAGGTGAAAAACTTGTAAACTTTTGGCGGGGGGGGGGAACAAAAAACAACCAATTATTATTTTTTATTTTGAAACATTCATATTCCGACGTAATTATTATTGGATATTAAAAATACAACGATTTTTGGCCGATTGGTTAAAAAATTAAGTGTTGTTTTTTTTTTTTGGGGGGGGGGGGAATTCCGAAAAAGATCCAAAAACTGAAAACATGTTATACTGTTTAAGGGTAAATTCAACCTATTTCAAAATTATAAAATACTACGACAAAAGAGAGAATTAAAATTAATTATAAGAAATAAAGAAATTTAAAAGAATAGGAAATAATAAGCAAATACTGTTTACACACAACAGTAAAGAGTTGTAGCATAATAGATCTGAATCATCTTGCGGGTGAAAGTCAAGCGACTTCCTCATAATGCTCTCTCAGTCGTATTCTTCAGCAGCGCGGAGCGAGTACAATACGGTCAGTACATCATCACATCCATCATTAACTACACATCAGAAATCTAATAAGCCCACGCACAAATATAGTATTTTCAGTAGATAACTTAATCACAAAAATTGAAATCAAATATTTCAATAACCGTTTAAGCTATTTTACGTACACAATAAGATTATCTAATTCTAAAACTTTAAAAGTGTTTTCCCACATATTTCGCGATCCAACTACTTCATTCTTTTTTGTATTGCTACTAAAAGTTGCGTACAGAGGCAATTTTTTGTTAAATAAATAACTTGCATAATTATCATTTATATTTTTCAGTTTAACTGTTATTTTAAATAGTCTATGTTTACCATTTCAGGAAGTTGTTACATCATGTTTGTCACCGCATACAGTTTAGTAATACAGTTTAGACCAGTTCAGAATACAGTTTTATATCTCGAAAATCGAACGTTTAGTTTCTTTGGCAGATCTTTAATTATGAAAATTACGTTATTCTAATTGTGTAAGCGTGTATGTCAAAATGGTAGCAAATAGTGTTCATCATCGGAAACAATTTAAAAAGATTATTTACAGGATATATAATTATTTAAAAGAACTTGTGCACAGCAAACCTAAAGTTACTATTAAGGAGGTTTTTAATGCAAACCAGGAAGTGACCGAAACCGTATGCGTACTGTACAATATATTTTTCGTGAAGGTAATGAAAATGCATGAATTACGCGAACAATCTTTAGAATCACCTAGGAAAATAATTCCTCATAAAAATTGGGTAAGCGATCTGAACCATTTTAATAATGGTATAATTCGTTGTTCCATTCAAAGAGTTTTACGATAGAGTAGAATATACGACGTGCAATAAAATTAGACAATTTGAAAAAACATTTTACCGGAAGTGCGTATTCCATATATAAAATTCTAAGACAATTAGGGTTCCGCTTTCGTAAGTGTAATGACAGCAGAAACGTTTTGATGGAAAGGTCTGATAT
This sequence comes from Lycorma delicatula, assembly GCF_047948215.1. NCBI lineage: Eukaryota > Metazoa > Arthropoda > Insecta > Hemiptera > Fulgoridae > Lycorma > Lycorma delicatula. The sequence goes on along the minus strand of NC_134460.1, from coordinate 52,476,612 downwards.
TGTTCCTGCTCGAGTAAAGTTATTACGAAAAATGCACGAAATTAAACAAAATAAATATCGACCAATAATTTACGTAGATGAATCTTGGGTAAACAAGAACCGCTTCAGGAAATACATCCCACAGAATTCAATTAGCAGTGGTGGCCTTGAGATCCAAGGATCCCATTTAATTATATGTCACGTTGGCTGCTATGAACTTAGTTTTATAAGACTGTGCTCTCTTTTTTCAGTCGAAGCACACAGGTGGATTTCTACCAAAAAATGAACCGTGATGTAATGGTACATTTTTTGGAATAATTGGAAGAAGGCTTTGTTATCGTGATGGAAAACATCAGCTATTATTCTGCGCTTAAAGAGAAAGAGTTAGTGACCAACACAAAAAAGGCGGAAATTGTTTTATGATTGGAAGAGAAAAAAATACTAATTCCAGAATTACTTTTTATTATTAATGAACACAGAGAAAATACAGACGGTATGAATTTGACGACATTGCAATGAAAATGGGACATGAAGTCATTCGAGTACCTCCATATCATTGACATTATAACCCAATCGTGTTAATTTGGGCGCAGATTAAAGGTGAGGTGGGAGCCAAAAAACAGTTTATTTCAAATAAGTAATTAAAATATAGAACTCACTTACCAACAATCTTTTATGCGTCCTAGCGCTTTCTGAAACGAATTCCATCTTCAGGAACTTAATTTTTTTTATTAACTAAAACTTTGTCGTCACGCGTAGAATTGCTATGTAAAGTATGTAAAATATATAAAGGTGATCGTCCTGTGTTAAAATTGCGTCGACTTAACGTCCTGTCATAATGAATGTTATCTACCGTTACACCGTATCACCGTTATATAACGGTCAAGATGTTCATTATGACAGGACGTTAAGTCGATGCAATTTTAACACGTGACGACCACCCTGATATATTTTACATACTTTACATAAAAATTCTACTCCTGATGAGAAGGTTTTAATTAACAAAAAAATTTAAGTTCCTGAAGATGGAATTCGTTTCCGAAAGCGCTAAGATGTATTAAAAGATTGTAGGTAAGTGGGTTTTATATTTTAATTATTTATTGTGTAATCATACCAACGTGCCATGTTTGATGAAATTATTATATTTCAAATAAACGACGTAAAAACGTTATTGGTAGATGCCGTAAACCGCGTAACAATAAATGACTGGAAAAAATACGTTACACACGCAGATAGATTCAAGTAGATTCTCATAAAGAAGGATAGCGGGATGATTACTTACAACGCACTGTAGTGAACTTACAAGAAGATAACAGTGACAGAAATACGTCAGATTTATCAGGTGATGAAGACCTATAATTTACTTCACGTGATGTTGATTTTCAGATTACAATTTATTTAGATTTTGTGTAAAGTTTACGAATTTTTCAGTTTTAAAGTCCATATTTAAATTTAGCCGTAACTTTCCAAATTTTTGAAGATGTTGGAAAATTAGGGAAATATTTTATGTAAAATAAAAAGTTTTAGACAACTTCTTATGTGTAAATTTTGCTAATAAATACGTCGGTTGAGTTGACGAAAGTTTGGCCTGTAAATAGAAAAGGAATAATTCAACACTATAATGATTACCGTGGAGAAGGGGTAATGAGGAGAAACCTTAGCCAGTGGAAGGGGCGAGAGCGCGTACCTTCATCCGCAGGTGATTTCAAATCTATAATAATAAAAACAGTATTAGTAGTTACAGTACTATATTAACAGAGAATGACAAAAATGAAGAATAAAAAAACAAAAAACTGAAAGAGCAATGATTAAGGAAGCATTAAATAGAAACAGTTATTATACAGTAAAATGAAAACAATACTTGAAATATTTCATAAAATGTTAACATTTTAAATGTATTTCTGTATAGATAAAAAATATGGACACTATGAAAATAAAGGAAAAACATAACCTGGAAGCATTTTAAATGTGAGCACGGAAGAAATTAAATGGACAGAGTGAATAAGGAAGAGTGAAAAATAGAAGCTTAAATTAATTCAGAATAGGAAAAGGAACTGTCTGGGACATGCATCGAGAAAAGAAGCGTTAATATAAAAGTGTTAAAAGGCTCAATAGAAGTTGGAAAGAAAAGAGAGGCCGAAAAAAGTATAACCGATTTAAAAGGAAATGGAATTATCAGAAATTCCGAAGTTTAGATGGAAATAGAAAAATCATAGGCAGACATGGTAAAGGGACATATACCTTACGGAGAAAACCATATTAAAAAAAAAGTCGTTCTTTTCCGCATTACAACAGTAAGTTGAAAATTAATTTTAAAAAACCGGGAGGAAATTACACATAAAACGCACCCGTGTTTTCATAGTAGCGTAGTTTCAATGGTCTATAATTTCGTTTTGGACTACACTTCACCCTAGATCTCTACTGTATTTTACGCCTACGGGAAGTGAATGTATGTTTTGACGAGGATCTAACTTCCAACCCTTTAACTATAGATTCTTCTTTCCTTCATAATTCATTTCAAATTCTGTTATAATTTGAAATAATTGCACTACGTATACATCGTAATAATCTTGTAGAAACACTATTGATTCTATGAAAAAAAAACCCAGCAAAGGGTTGTATCTCTGCCGGTTTTTTTAAAAATTACTTTATTTTAATACATAATGTTCTTTTTTCTTCAATTATTTTCACTAATTTTCAATAATTTTTTTCATTTTTGTCCTCAAATTTTTCATCCTTAATTTCACATACTTCCTGACATTGTCGATTGATGAAATTTTTCACAGTTACTAAGGTTGGGTAACAATACAATATTCCACCATTATTTTTGTAAACAACGGGATAAATTAAGGGTGCGGGTGTAAAAAATCTTTTGGAAACCAAATTAACCTACTAATTAAACTCATGCAATGTAAAATAATAATTTGATTAAAGTATGTCTAAAAAGTACAAAACAAGTTTTTAAACGTTTAAATAAATTTTTGTAATATTAGTATGAATTAATTCACCACAAAAGCATATAAATAAGCTAGTACGTGGGAGTTAAAATGAAAAATGCCTGACCGAGATTAGAACCCGGGACCTCCAGATGATAGGCCGAGATGCTACCTTTGACATAATTTTATTTCATATAAAACAACTTGCGGTTTTTATTAATGACTTAATTACGAAATACTTAACACGCATAACTGTGTTTATATAGATGTAAAAGCCCTTTTCTGTAAAAGGAACACAATTTTCAGTAAAAAAGCTGTGTTCGATTTGAACCCTGAAGATAAAAAGACATTTTTACTTTAAAAAATTATGCACTACTAAAAGTACTCCTATAATTGAGAAAAAAATCAAAATTCGTAGTAAATAAATTTGGGTCCTATTTGACTTCTTGCGTAACTGCTACCTCATATAAAATGTTTAATAACAGTCATATCTATAAAAAACATATTTTTTTTTAATATTAAATTTTAAGTCGAGTTTCTTGGACTCCTTTTTTTGGAAAAAAATATTTCTATGTTCTCTACATTAATAACATATACAGCTGAATTTTCCATCTTAAAAAATCTAATTTAAAAAAAGTAATATTTTAAGTACGAGTCTCACTCTGACCCTTTCTTTTTGGGAATTAAAATTTATTTATTGGTGTAATTGTTTACTTTACTAAGTTTGCCCGATTTGGTTCGATGTCATACAATAATCCTAATAAAAGTATAGTTTAGTAAAAAAAAAAAGAATAGATATTTTATATATGTACCAAAATTTTGCCAAAGCTGGGACATTTTTGCCAAATTATAACTACTTTTATCAATGGGTTTTCGAGGTATGAGGCAAAAAGAGTAAAAATAATATTGAATAAATCCCCCCCTTAAACAAATCGATTTTAAATTTATTTTTAAATAATTTAATAAGTACTTTCATCGTATTAAAACCAAATTTCTACGATCACTATACAAAACACTCCCTAATTTTAAAATGTTGTCCAAAATTTAATTCCATCAATATCTCATATATAGAAATCTTTTTAAGCCAATTTCAAAGAATTTACGTTGAGCCAATCCGAAGAAATTTATCAAAATATAGGCCAATCAATACTTTTGGAAATTTTAATAACTTTTTTGTGGTTTTGGACTAACGGGATTTTAAAACATTCTCATTTGCAAACTCCCGACGCCAAAACTTTTGGCCGATCGTTATATTTTTCTTTTACAGCTATGCTGCTGAAAGAGGCAACACTGCTTCACTCGGGTCAGTAATAATAATAATAATAATAATTATTATTTTTAAGTTGGCACCATACTAAACAGAATATCTGAACAAATAAATTTGTGATCCTAAATATACTTAAATAAAAAAAATTTTTGCAATCTTATGTTACCAAATTTTGAAACTACATTACCAGAAAAACAAACGAAAAACGGAAATATTTTAAAGTTTTCATAAAAAATTCATTTTAAAAATTGTTCAATTCTCCACTATATATTAAGATCTCCCCTTTATTAAAATTTCTAGTCGTTATTGATAAATTACATTATCGACAGTATTTCTGTTAGAGACAATTAACTTCAAAATTTAAAAGTGTAATTCTTAACATTGAGAAATAGTCAAATTATTAATTAAATTCTTCCGTAAAGAAAGATAATTTAGAAACATAAAGAAATACTTTAAAATCTTGGAGTTTAACCAGTACACTGATTATTTGAAACGCACCGTACACAATATTCATTCACACAAACAGTGACAGTCAAAATGTCTGGTGATGTCATAAGATAAGGATTTAATGTCAAACGAGCAACAAATGGGAAGGGTCTTGATTTTTAAACTAATTTCACATCATAAGAGTGGTTCTGGTCCTGTCATTATACATTCCTAACTAACACTAGTGACATATTAACATGTAGGCTACAGCATAACTGAGCTCTTAAAGAAATTATTCACTTCCTATCTTACGATATAGCTAGTGAATAATTTCTGGAAAAAAACGACCAGATATAATCACTTAAAAAGACCGCTTATTAAAAACACATTTAATAATTGAATAAATTAGAGAGAAAACTTTTGCACAAGATAATAAAAATTAACTTTTCAAAAATAATATTAAAAATTAAAGTTCTGTTAGAACTTTTGAAATTATAAAATTAAATTAATACATCGTATTGAAACACGAAAATTCCAACAACGATTTAAAAAAATAAATATTACTAAATAAGTTCAAAAATTATATTTGTTTTGTCTTCAGTTATTTCACTGATGTAATGCATCTCTCCAAGATTCCCTATCTAGTGCTAGTCATTTCATTTCGGTATACCCCCTTCATCGTACATCCCTAATAATTTCTTTTACATATCCCAAACGTTGCCTGCCTGCAAAATTGTTTCCTTCTACCTGACCCTCTAATATTAAAGCGACTATTCCAGGTTGCCTTAGTATGTCACCTATAAGTCTGTCTCTTCTTTTAAATATATTTTTCCAAATGCATCTTTCTTCATCGATTTGCCGCAACACCTCTTCATTTGTCACTTTATCCACCCACCTGATTTTTAACATTCTCCTATAGCACGACATTTCAAAAGCTTCTAATCTTTTCTTCTATGGTACTCCAATCGTCCAAGTTTCACTTCCATATAAAGCGACGCTCCAAATATATCCATTTCCCTCTTTCAATTTTCTAACCTACCAACCTTTTTTTAGACTTCTAAAATTCCACGGTCCGACTCGTAGAATGTTATTTTTCTACGAGTCGTAATGTTATAATTTTCTGGTGACCCCCTTTCTTAGTTGTCCCCACCCGGAGATCCGAACGGGGGACTAGTTTACCTCCGGAATATTTTACCAAGGAAGGCGCCTCCTCAATCATTGCTATATGAAAATGCAGAGAGCTACAATTTCTTGGAAAAAAAAGCAGCTGTAGTTTTCCATTGCTTTCAGCTGCGCAGTACTCAGAAGACTGAGTGATGTTGATATGGCCGTTTAAGTCGTCCTAACCTACGCCCTTAAGAACTACTGAAAGAGTGCTGCTGCCGTCTTTCAGGAATCATTCCTTAGTTCGGCTTTTAATAGATACCTCTCCGATATGGTTGCACCTTCGGTCCAGCTACTCTGTATCACTGAGCACTCACGCTCCCTCACCAACGGCAAGGTCTCATGATTCATTGAGGGAGCAAAACATTATAAACACATAAATAACTTAAGATCTATCACAATTTAATAACTAAAGAGGTCAAAAAAAATTTGTCATACTTGTTTTATAAATACAAAACTTTGATTTTTTTAATAAGAATTTTCAATTTATCCAAAAAGGATAATCAGAACTATGAATAAAATTAAATTGTAGTTGCTTTAAATGATTAAAATAAAATCGGTCCAGCATTTTTCAACATAAACGCTGAAAAACACTGCACATTATATGAAGTTTTGATTTTTTTTTAATTACCGGTATAATCCGATCTGTATAGATGAAATAATGGTTTATAAACGCATATGATGAAAACTTTATGATATTTCTAATCTATCTAAATTCTAAATCAATCAAAGAGACATCTCGTATAGATTTATAATACTGTGTATCTCACAAATCTAACTCAAAAACCGGCAGGTTGTTGAAGTATCTTATATTGAAAGTACAATATCTCATAATAAATGGATAAGTATAGAATGTTTTCTCAGTGGTTTTTTTTCAATCCTTTTCAACTTACGTTTGTCAGAAGATGTAGTGAAAATTACAATTCACTGTTCGTCAATTTATTTAAATAAAAATAACATTCAGCATAAATGTATAAGATTTTATTTACTGCAATAATTTTGAAAATTTGTGGGAAACCATGATTAAGTTAATAAGATAATTAAGTATATAAACAGTAAAAGCTACTGTACCTGTCTTTATAAAACAACAATAAAATGTATAAATACTATATATGCTTTCATATATATACAGCAGAAGTAGTGTTACTCCCTCGTCTGGATAAACTGTTGGTTTTTGTCAAGTAATAAGTTACTGAATTGAAAATTTAATTTTGTTGTAGTGTTCAAAAATGAAAACGACAAATTCCAAAACCAAATTATAGCATTCAAACATACATAAGACGACGACTCAGTACGAGTATATAAACATCGCTATGTAGCACTGTAGTGATAATTTAGAACCAAAATACGTATCATCGAACGAAATAATTAGATAAAGATTAAGGTCAAATACATTAATTAATTAACAATTTATTACTAGTCATAGTTGTCAAGATATTAAAAATAAAAAAATTAATAAGGCATACATAATTATTAAATGATTTCGTAGTAACCTAAATATAAAAACAAAACAAATTAAATTAAAAAAAAAAAAAAAAAAAAAAACAATTATTAATCATAATGAACAATCTACAATCATCACTACAAATTTAGAAATTCTTCATTATTCATTAGTTTTACGCGATGGCTTTCATCCATGCCTCAATCCCTACAAGTACATACGAATTCAATAAGGTAATGTTAAAAACAATACAACCATGCTGACCAAATACAAATTCCAGTCCTCTTTTATTTTATATATTATGCCTTATGATGTCATAATATTTTACCAGTGCTAATAGATCTAGTTTCCAAATTAGTTTTTTTTAAAATTATTTTATTCCAGGTAAATGTTCAATGCTTAATTGAATCCTTAACAATTAATAAAATGGAAATCATCCATTACAACAAACTATCATATTGTCTTCCATCACCATCCCGCCAATTATATTAATTTCATATTGGTTTATCAACAAACTTCCTGTTACTTTCCCGTTTAGCGCTATAGCAATGCTATAAGTTTAGAAGGGGAAGTATTGTAATCTGTCCAATTTGAGGATATGCAGTTTTGAACGGATCTTCACCTTTTGTCATCTAAGAAACCCAAAAAACCCAAAAATTGGTGGAAATTTTCCGGATGTTGGGTTCCGGATGATATGTACGTGTGTATGTTCGGTGACGGCTTCTAAATCACTTTATATCTCCAGAACAACTGGGCCGATTTTGACCAAACTTGGTCAGATTACTTCTATAAATGGGGCATTGATGTCAATAAATTTTCAACTTAAAAGGTCAAGGAGGAAGTGAGATTGTAGAGTAAGGTTATCCTCAGTATCTCGAAATTTAACCCAATTCAGGTCTTATTTTCTTAGAAATACTTATCAACAATTAAAAAGCAATATTTGCAACAAAAAAAAATTGCACACGCACACACACACAGACACCCCAAAACATTCTCTAAATTAACTAGTAGCTAAACGGGTATACTGAGTCAAAATTACCCCCTTTCAAAACAAGGAGCGCTACTTTAGCACTGACGTACAGCTCCTGTAGTCATCTGTTATGTTGAGGCGTCACATATGAACGGTAGAATTAAATAAATTAATAATATTTAAAGTGTAAAAAAATATTTAAAGTAGCCGCTAGTACCGCCACATCCGCGCGAATGAAATACGGTATGCGCACGCGCTTTAGTAATAATCACCGAATTAAATAAAGAAAAAATATTTTATTTAAATAAGATTAAAAATATTTTAAATTAAGTCGTTATTGTGTAAGTCGTACAACAGAAAAAAGCCGCGTGACTGGAAAGTTCAACAACTGTGTTGTCAGTTTTTTTTATTTTCTCTCGAACATTTTTCACCTTTTTTTTAAAAAACTGAAAAAAAAAATAGAAAAGATACTCTTAAAAAGCTTAATCTACGTACCTTCTTGACAAGCAGCAGTCTGTAATGAAAAGTTTCGAAACAGAGCTTATGACATTACTTACATAGTATACGATTATTTTTGGCACTAACTACAATCAGTTGAATCAAATTCGTTGTAGCATGAAGTCTACTACACACAGAATTATTAGTATCTTATTTATCAAAGTAAGCGAAATGAGTTACTTCCTAAGAAAATTAAGAGACAAAAATAACATACAAGAATAATTTACAAATAAGCAACGAGTAAAATGTCGAATGTTTTAACGGTTAGCGGATTGTATATTATATTTATATAAATTAACTTTATCCGCAATTGAAATTTAAATCTTATTTTATTTTTCAGAGCGTAAATAATACTAAGATTGACTATCAGCAAAATATTACTTATACTTAATTTGACTAAGAAATATATTACAAATCAGAGTAACGCTTAGAAGTGTATCCTTGAATTATAATCAAAATATCCTTAGAAGTATAATTTACGTAAATAACTATAAATCTGTGGATAAAGTAGAATGGAAGATTAATCCAATCGATTAATCATTTCTTAGTTTATATAAAAGAAAAAAGGTGTTTACGTATAACTTATGCATTGTAGAAGTTAGAAAAACGAGATTGCTAATTATTTTAACATTATCCAACACAAGAAAAATATGATGGGCATGGTTGATAAATGACTTAAATGAATACATATATCACTTTTATTACACCGCAAGAACTAATATCTTGTAGACTATGGGGGTGAAAACTTCGTGAACTTTCCGATAGATGCACAGACATAATATATTGTGTTGTACGATGACGTTTTTCATTGTTCCCGTCCCCAATCAACAAAACTCTGGCAATTTTCAAATTATGACGTTAACTGACGTACCCGCGCTCATCTTCGAGCTGGTTGGTAAGATAATGGGAAGCGGTATCATAGTATAATATTATGTTTTATATAGTGCTTACGAGAAATGATCTGTTAATGTGGGTATCTCCCTGTTTTTGTACCAATTAAGGAAATGAATTTTACGGTAAGTTTTACCGAATAGTTATTTCTAAAATAGTTACCTACTATTTATGTAGTTTCAACTAAAAAGAGATATACACATAGCGTTTGTTTTTATGTTAATAAATAAAACGACATCCGTGATCAATTTGCAACCAGGTCATCAAGGAAACACGGTAGACTGGTATGTGGAAACTAATCTTGCAGCTTCTGTTCTAAAGTGATGCAACAGATCGTATATTCTGACTATTTAGACCATAAAAAAATCATTTTCTAATTGAACATTATTTTATTTTAAATTAAATAAATAAATAAACGAAACAATATATATTTTTTTTTTATAGATATATTAATTCCCGAATTAAATCTTTCGTAAATAATATTCCTTCCAAATATATTTAATTATATTTCATTTAATCTTCCCTAAAAGTAAAACAAACATAAAAATCTTTCCAATATAAATTAATAAAGAAACCTTTCTAAACAATACTTAAATAACCCCAAACGCAATAACATAAATTAATAATAATAAAATGAATAAATAATTAAATGAATGTAATTAATGTGATCTAATAAAGCAATAAAACATAAAACTAGCAGAACCTGAAAGGTAAAAAAAAAAGAAAGTAAGCAGTTGTTGTAATACAAGTAAATTGAGAATTAAGCAGATACAGATGTTCGAAATGAATTTAAGACGAATTGGAGGAAACAAAGAAGTCTGCAATAATAAAATTATAGAAGTCTGACCTATATTACTGTAATATTAAGGTAAGTAATTTTAAGGGAAAGATAAACTTAAATAAACATAATGCATGCAGATAAAGAAAGTAACAAAAATGCCGAAATTAAAGGACAGATGCAGAACAGAAAGAAATGGATCAGTGCATCAAACCAACCAGATAGCTCTGAGAAAAAACTATTCTTTTAATTATAGTTTTTGAGAATACTACACATTATGTTCAGAAAAATTTTGTTCCTTTTTTCACATAATGCACCAATTTATAATCGATTACGTTCATAAATAAGACGGATATGCTTAAGAATAACAAACATCCCGTGAAAAGTTTATTATATAATAACTTCGTTCAACGAGCATACCGAAATTCAAATGGTGACATTAAGTCCTATCTGTAAATCGTTCCCTGTAAGTACTGGTTATATACGAGGTCTGTAAATAAAGTAATGTGACTAGGTATTTGGCAGCCAAAGTGGCAACACTGTAAAGTAACTAATAACCAAATGATTTATATTAGGTATTAATGTTTTTAGTTTATTGTTGCCACGTGAGACGTAAACAATCTTTTTGTGAAACGAGTTTTTGTTGTGCGTTACAATAATGAGTGATACTAATTATGAGCAACGTTGTGCAATAAAGTTTTGTGTTAAACTCGGTGAGAATGCTACTGAAATTTTTTTCAAAATAGAAAAGGGCGAATGGAGATGACGCTGTCATGAGCCCAAGTTTTTAGGTGGTTTAAACCATTTTCAGAAGGCCGGGAATCAGTTGCTAACGATCCACGCTATGGAAGACCGTTAACTTCAAAAAGTAACGACAATGTTGAGCGAATCAGAGACATTTGCAGTTTTTGTTTACAGGAAAAACTGTAAATCAATATGTTTACCGAGAAATTTTTAAAAGACTGCGGAAAAGAGTTGTTCACGTGAGACCAGCCATCAAAGACAACTGGATGCTGCATTATGACAATGCACCTTATCATACTGCACTCTCATATTAATGAGTTTTTGGCAACAAAAAACATTCCTGTAGTTCCTCAACCACCTTATCCGCCTGACTTGAGTCCCTGCGACTTTTTCCTGTTCCCGATTTTTAAAAAACATCTCAAGGACACCATTTTGGAATAGTAGAAAACATAAAATATAATGTAACCGACCAACTAACGGATATTCCCGTTTCTAAGTTCCAATACTGCTATAAAGAGCGGGAAAACCGATTGAAGCGTTGCGTGGCTTACCAAGGGAACTATTTCGAAGGTGACAAAGTCCATGTATAATAGGATTGCAAATAAAAAGTTTTTCTGAACCAGTCTCATAACTTTATTTATAGACCTCGTAGTTTACGGTAAACGTCATTACGCTTAGAGAACGCACAATGATGAATGCCTAACTTCATTCAAACGTTATATATGCGTCTTATCATTCAATAAGAAAAATTGAAAAAGGTTGTATAAACCAACAAGTTAATGTACTATTTTCAATAGAGAAGAAAATTTTACATTTGAGTAAGTAGTCACACATATGGCCTTGGACAATTTTTGAAGGTCCAAGGTCGATAATAAGTCATTTTTACGTTCTTTCCCATAGTTTGCGAGATAAATGACCTGAAATATAAATATGCCAGGAATATTGTATTATTCTCAAAGCCGTATGACCTTCAAAAAAGGTCAAGGTCATATTTATGACTACATATTCCTATGTAAAATTTTCAGCTATATTTATTGGTGGGGTCAAAAAGAGGTCATTCAAGTTGAAAAAATCGTGTTAACCTTGAAAAAACGGTCAAACTCAAATCCAAGGTCACTATGAGGTGTCCCCCTCCAATCTGAGTAACTTTTGTTAAGACCATTTTTTGTATGTGCGTATTTTACGACTAAATCGCCTGGGGCGATTAAAATGAAACACCAATATATATATATATATATACAGAGTGATTCAGGAGGATAGGGCAATACTTTGACAACAATTTATAGAGGAAAAAATAAGAAAAAAGTTCATATAAGCATAGATCCGAAAACGCTTTGTTAGCGAGTTATACAGAGTGAAAGATTTCGCCCGAGTTTCGGTTCCTCCGGGTAAATTAAGGCTTTCTGAAATTCTGGGAAGGTCAATCAAGTAAGAGGTAAATCTAATTGTTTCTTATGGTTTTTGATCTGGGAAATCGAAAAAAATAGGTCCCAGAACTGTATCTCTCTTAGTTTCTAAGATACCGCATATAAAACGCCAAAAATAGGGTTAAAAAACACATTTTTTTTTTTACCTTTGACGTACAATAACGTTGTTAAATTGGCAATAAATCATACAGTTTTTAAACATAAATTGTAGAGAATTTAATTATAAAAAGATTGATGTAAATAATGTCAACAGAAAACAAATAAAATTTTAAACATCACCTGTATATATAATGTACTCGTGTATTCTATTTAACAGTTATATTGTTTGATATAAATTTTTCTCAATCTTAAAGCTACATTATTAATATTAGTTCCGGCATAGTAATTTATACAATGAATTAAGGGTGGTAGAAATCGAAATCAATTGTAGTGAAATTTCAGCACAATTAGTAATTAAAAACAACTGAAAATTATTGTAGCGTTTATAATATAAACCCTATTTATTTAATAAATAAGTAAATGCTTAAGACAGGATTAATATAACTTTTTTAAAAAGTACAAAAACACCATATAAAATTTTACATAAATAACTCTTAGGCTACAATTCATACATATAAATAAAAATTCACGTGCCACTCCTAATTATCAAGGACGTCACGGATTCTGAACACCCTATAGGATATCATTTGTTTCCTCGTCCCCACCCAAAAAAAAATTTTCAAGGTTATTTTTTGGAAGTTCCGAAAAAGCATAAAAATCTGTAATTATTTTTTATAAGATTTCAGTAAATAAGATCAAATTTTTTATATAATTGCAAAAAAGCTGCTTTCTTTGCAATAACAAAATTATAATCACTAATTTGCATTTGGATGGTAGCAAAATAAAAATAACACAACAGAACTGAAATTTCTACTGAGGTTGTTAATTTAAACATTCAGTAAATTAATTGATGTTACATTATTTAAAACATAATATAATTCAAGAATATTATTAGTCTAAACCTTTAAGTATATATTAGGTTAATATGCCAAAAAACAAACCGCAGGTTGGCTGAACTTACTTGTTTATATGAATTTGACGAACTAGTGGAATATCTTTTCGTGAAAAAACAGACCAGTACAATATTTATATTCTTAATATCTTTCAATATTAATCAAAAATGTCTAATTTAATTATTTCTTAACAATTATTGTTATTTTAAAAATATTACATATAAATTACATTAGAAATAATTTGATGTCTTTCTATTTTTGAATATGTACACAGGATGATTCTTATAGTTTAAAAATTTTCCGTTATATACAAAGGATACTGATGTTATGAAATAATTACAATTTATTAATCATTAATTCAACTACATAAAAAAAAAACAAGATTTCAGCGTAATATATAAATAAATATATTTTAGACGATTGAAAAAAGATTTTATTTATTCCAATAATTTTGTCAGTCTATGGCTATGGTACAGAAAACTATTAGAAAATAATCTAATCGTATACACGCAGTAAAAAGCGACTGTATATTACTTTATATTACTGTTAACTCTCAAACACAACGTAGATCGAAATACAGTGCTGCTACCTTCGTTTGGATAGAGGTTTACCCCATAATTTTTAGACAAAACAGTCTTTCGTCTAAACTGTTTTGTCATGATGTACATTATTAATCAATTTCATGACAAAACAATTTTGACTACAGAAAAACGCACAATTGAGATTAAATAAATAATTCTCTCTCAGTATGAAAATATATATCGTAGAAGCAGCAGCAATAAACGTATTAGTGTTTTAACCGAAACCTTTTTCTTAAATTAATATCTGAATATTCCTTCTGTTGCTTTATTACATATTTCACGCCGTTTTCTACTTTGTTGATTAAACTTATGAGATCCTGATGTTCAATTGCAATTTTAATAAATACATAATCTTAATTAACCATAATAGCTGTGTAATAAAACTGCAACATATAATATTACTATAATTAATAACGCTTTTACAATTAATTACAACTATTTAAAAAAAAAAAGTCTGGTGCACTCAACAACTCGCTGTTCTTGACTAAGAAAGAGGAGTTTTTTTAAAAACAATTCTGTCTTGTTACGCTTTCTGATTATGAATTATTATTATTATCGAAGCGATTCGAGATGACTGGTAATTTCTGACTCAACTGTTTTGTCACAAATGTGCGCCTCACATTCTGTTCAATAGCCCGAACCGACTGCGTAATCTGTTTCAAAGACTGTTTTGCCTACAGTGTGCGCTAAGCCTGACAGTATTCTATATCATGTTACAAATGATTATCAGCCCGAAGGTTCGATTCATCACCGATCAAATGTTATATTCATCTGTGAAACAAAGCCTAGGAAACATATTTGATATATATGTTTCCTTGTTTAGAAGTAATAGAGTGTAACCAGTACTTTATCCTAAGGGTTGGGAAATAATATTATACAGTGATTGACAAAATCATTACACGATTAAAATACTATTTCTTAAATATGCTCTGGTTTAAAATCTTTGATAATTTTTTCATTTATTGATGAAACTTCTATTAAAATTATTTTTTTTATTTAAATAACTTTTAAAACCGCTTTGTTTTGTACATCAAATGGTTTCTTATATTATTTTTTTGCTAAATTATTTGAATTAAAACGATACAAATATATTAATAATTTTTTTCTTAAAAAAAAGAAATAGTAATTTGAAGCATGAAATTAGTGAAAAAACACTGACATCACAAAGAAGTTAATCTCAAAAGCTTTTAATTTTTTTATATTTTTTAATATATATATAAAATAAAAAAACGATACTATCGTTACACAGAAAAACTCTCCTTCAGAATCAACGAATCAGATATTACAAGGGTTAAGAAATAAAATATTAATACGCTCATCGGTATTTTATATATGTATAAAGACTTCCCGTACAGTGATATATATTAAACTTATAGGATATTCATAAGGCAATCGATTTACAGCTCAATTTGGCGCCAGTACGCTCCAGTAACCGTGGGGAGAGATGTTTCCGTTACCTACCATCTATATAAAAAAAAGTTGATTAATTGCTTTATTTTGCTCCAACATAACAATAGTTAATCTTTTTTTCTAACTTTCCCTTCAGAGATAAATAACAATTTATATATTTATTTGTTGAATAATAATGGTATAAATGTGTTTACATTTATTAATAACTTTAATATACACTGCAATTACAATAAAAAACCTTATAATTTACACATTAGATTAACTGTAGATCAGACTTCTCCAGGATGCCATAAAACAGGTATTATATATATTCGTTAAATTTATCTGATCAGACTTAAGGAAGTTTGAATGGAAAAAATGTTTTGACATTCTATAACTCCATTTGAAATCTGAAAATACTTATTTATACGTATTTCATGAAAACATAAGGATTTGAAAACAACATTTCAAGTACAGAGTTTACGACAAAACAATTTAACAATCTTATTAACTATCCATTCCAAGAATATAGGACGTAATATCGGATAGGATATTTCCTGTAATAGATCAACTGAATAAGTTACCAAATCAATTTTTATGTTACTCAAGTTTCTCTCTTTTTCTATTTAGCGGAATCCCGTAAGTTATTACTTCAAAGGATTAATGAGGGTAATATGTATAAGAATGTAAATAAAGTGTAGCCTTGTACAGTTTCAGGTCGACCAATGCTAAGAAGTGTGGTTAATTGAAACCCAACCACCATTGAACACCGGTGTCCACGATCTAGTACTCAAATCTGTAACGTAACTGCCCTAACCTTAGAACTCTCGACTCACCAGTAGACCGGTGGGTAACCTACCGGGTTGGTCTAGTGGTGAACTCGTCATCGTAAATCACCTGATTTCAAAGTCGATAGTTCTAAGGTTTTAAATTCTAATAAAGAAGTTACTTTTATTCGGATCTGAATACTAGATCGTGGATACTGATGTTCTTTGGTGGTTGGGTTTCAATTAACCATACATCTCAAGAATGGTTGACCTGAGACTGTACAAGAATGCACTTCATTTACATTCATTCTCTGAAGTAATATCTTAAGGTGGCTCCGAAAGCTAACCAGAAAAAAAAACCCGGTGAATAATTCAAGTTTCTGTAGCTATACATGCAAACTGAATAGTTACAAAATTACAAATATATAAATTATTAATTATTGGGAAAGGGGAAATAATGGGATAATTTAAAACAAAAATGGTTAAGATAACCATGCACGCATGTACTGAGCGTAATATAAAGTCGAGTCATGTATCCAAAATTTTGAGAAAATTGACCTCCAAATACCCCCTTCCAATATCGTGGAGATATTAATCTCAAAGTGCTCCATCTACACTAGTCTTTGTTGTTAGAAATTTAATCAAAATCTATTAATCCGATCAAAAATTATTACGCTCCAAACATGCCAACACACATACATATATAAGTATATACAAACTTTACCTCCAATTTGTTATTTTTTGTTTTTTGAGGTCCCTAGATCATGAAACATCTAAAAAAAAAACCATACCCCATTGTTTGACTGAAAATCACAGTTTCCTTTTTCCAGCATACGCTATGATGTCACGAAAGTAAAAATAAATAAAACAATAAGTTACCAAGTGTTTTTCTTAAAACGACAATAAACTTTAGTTATAATTTAGTAATAGAGATTCATTGCTATTGGCAACTGTAGACTTAGCAGTAACTGTAGATTTTAAAGCAGCCTACGAAATTCCCTCCCGCAAACTGCATTAATATTGCCGTTTGAAAAGGCAAGATATAATTGTGTACGTCTCATTACTTCATAAGTCCTTTAGTGATTCTTTCGATAGGCTCTTTGGCATAATTATGACGGCAGACAAATAGGATTTTGCATATTATATGCGGTAATCCGAATGTCAAGGAATTGTCTTACATGAAATATGAATTCCATCACTTATAAGAATGTAATTTTTTAATCTATTAGAAAAAATTTCTTCTTACGAACATTAATTTATGTTTACGTACTTCACGTATGGTTTAAGGAGGCGAATTCATCATTAAATTCTTAGCAACACATTCTTTCTGTAAATCATAGCAAAAGAAGAAAGTCCTTACATACCATATAAATCAGCAGGCAAAACCCCAACAAGAAATATCTCTATTGTATCGAAACTACAAGTCTTGAGATTTTAGCACGGACATAATTATTTAGCCAAAACTCAGAGAACAGATCAGGAACAAAGCGATCAAAAGTATAGGAGGAGGTTGATACATAGAAAGAAATGGTCAAGCCATAAAGTAACCGCAAAATTAGACAAAAACAGAACAAAAAGAGTGCTTTAAAGTCTCCTCAAAGCCGTCGGCATCCAGGCAAAATATCCAATCTCGGGATGGGTGTATTTTTTCCTAGGATAATAGCAGATTATTAACGATCAACGTTTTCGTATTGACTACTTAAATATATATATACCCTACCCTACTAAAAGGCATTTTTATGTGAGCCTGTGCGTGCGCGCGCGCGCCCTTAGCATAGCACCAGAATGTACCGATCAGTAGCGGAAAATCCAGATTCGTTAGTACATGTCTCGTGGTGGTCAGTTGTAACTTGTTATATTATTATATATCTATATATCAATATATAAGCGAAATATATATTTTTTAAGAGTATATATATTTCTTCATAAAATAATGAATTATAACCAAAACGTAGGCACCGGAAGGTACCGATCACTAGCGGAAAATCCCGATTCGTTAGTATCAATTTCTAGAGTTAAATTTCTAATTTAAGTTTTTCATTACATAAATTTTCATCATTCAAAATAAAAATTTTACACAAGAGCTCATCAATTTTGGGAACCTAATAATCCTATTCATAGACGCCGCCCGCTAAGGCAACTCGCCCTGAGGGCTTAGCTGCGGAGGGCGTGCCTACGGCATGCCTCTGCAGCTAGTATATATTTATAAATATACAATGTTAACACTGGTGATTCTATATACAAGCCGCCAATGCTGATCCCCGTGGCAAATTGGTAGTGTTCAGAAGATTCTGTATTCGAAAACCGATCAGGCTTGGCATTTTTCATACACTCTGAAATTCAACTTTAATATATTAACTATTACGGTCCGCAAGTAGTTGCTTGAGAAAAAGAAGCAGTCGATCATGATAAGTATAAAGACCTCCTATATTGGATCCTCATTTTTATCATTATCGTTATATTTACATTCATCATTACATTTATCATTACAACAAGTATCTTCTTATGCCAGCGAGGATATTTCATGAAAAAAAGAAAATATAATTAACCCTTATCATGTACAGTCAAATTTAAAATGATTAAGATTCAGTGTTTTCGTACAATGACCTTTTACCGAAAACAAAGATTAAAATAAGAAGCAATATGATTTTAACGCAATCAAATTAAACGCTTCATTATAATTTAATTAATAATTTTACGAGTTTGATAAAAAGTTATTCATTTACTCATTTTTAATAACAATAAATAAAACATAAATAAATAAAAATTGTAGTCGCCTACACGAAAGTAGGTCATCATATCATTGTGTGTTATTTTTACATATGAAACAAAGACAACCAGCAAAAAATGTCTAATTAAAAAAACAAAACAGAAACGAAAAAGTTTGTTTTTCTTTCATTAAATTTAATACAATAAATATTAACTTAACTAGTTAATTTCCTTGGTTTTTGCAAATGATTGGATGACAATCAATCGTCTCTTGTAGAATATTAGACGGAAGTATTTTTTAATTAATTTTTATTTACACAGATTACATTAAATTGCTCATATATAACTTACGTTTAATAAAATATTGACGATTAAAATTAAAACAATTCTGCAATATATAGTTACTAAAAAATTTACTTAAAACATTTTAATTAACAAAATGTCATGCATCATCATCCGTCAAGGTAATTAAAATTAAAAAAATTATTATTTTATTTTTAAATTGTTAAATGTGAATGTACTTTACATTGATCAAAATTCGAAAAGTTCCTATTTTGGCAACATCATAAGACAATCAGATAAATAACCTTCATTACATCTAGTTGTCCAAGGAAAGGTACCAGTGTATCGTGGTTCAGGCAGACAGACGACATCGCGGCTAAAAAATGTTAGACAATGGTTTACAATGTTGGATAGCCAGTGTAAATGGATATTGGTTATATTAAACATATTTAACATTTATTTCAATTTTTTTTTCGATGACGAATGCGTCGAAAAGGAACATGTTTATTCTTTCTCTCTCTCTCTCTCTCACACCCTCTGTCTGTCTATCTAGCGCGCGCGCACATATAATGTTTTTATTATTTTTTTAAATGTTTATTATCCAAGATTTCTTCTAAAGATATCACAAAAAATTGTTGAAATTTACTTACACAATTAAATAACAACCGTATTGGTTACGGGTTATTGACATGAATCACAAGTCACTATTATAAATGGCATTAATTTTCTCAAGAATAACAAGAATCCCATAACATGCTTGGTAAGAAATGTGAAAAATGAAGTTGTTTCACGTTTCCTTCTTTACCGAGCTAAAAATACGGTTTGATATATAAACCGTATGCCTTCCCAGTGAAATTCGGGCGATATTTAACTTTACTAGTAACATTTTTACCCTGTTTACTACAGGGACTGGTTGCATACTGGATATCATTACTCTCATGGAAAATAACTTTAATCGGTGCTTCTTGTATCTTAGATACTTTACATGTAACCAATTCTACTGTGAAATAGAAGGGACAATATTTTTCCGCATATTTATTCAAAAAATTATATAACCTGTTAATATAAAACAAAATCATACTGCATAAAAGTTAGTCCCTGGTTTCCTACAAGCTTCTTTTTAAACAATACTTAATGAAGGTACTCGTGACGCCACACATAACCATCTGTGACTAAACTGATCTGTAGGAAATGCAAACAAGCATTTTATAGTGTTATTTTTCATCTTAAATAATCTTACATACAAAGGTAGTAAACCTTATCTTAAATAAAAAGGGAAATTCTATAAAATAGCGTTAAATTTAACACAAAATTTAATCCAATATTACGCACAAATACCAATTTATGTCGTTAATCGATCCTAAAGAAAGGTTGAAATTTCATAAACGATAATGCCAATCACATCTTTGTTTAATATTTATTGTATAAGATGGAAGAGTATTGTTAAAGTTCAAAACGTTTACAAATTTACTATAAGCAAAGCAAACATTTAATGACGTCGCAACACTTGCCGTTGATTATTAATAACACTTAAGTCACAGTCAGGAAAGATTAACAGCAACTAAAGTTTTGAGGTTTTGATTGTTCTCTCGAACGGCTGAATAATAAAATCTGCTCCAGGGTAATCCTGCACACAATTTCGACGCTATAAATCTCTTCCATTACAAGCTACCATGAACAGAAATAACAATCCATATTAAAAATTAATTAAAAAGATTTTTTTTTAAATAACTGTCATAACTGTTTTTTTAAATGATTTATCAATGATAAACGTATTTTAAATTTAAAGAATAACAAGAACAATTTTTTTTTTCTGAATACTCATCAATAAATAAAATACACGAGTACAATATATTTCACATCCGGCATACAACTAACCGATATTCTGTTTAATCCAACGTTGTCACGAGCGGTTAGTAGCTTATTTTAGTTTCTGTTTTAAATGAAATGTAGATGAAAATGAAAATCAGTCTGGGAAAACTATTAATTTAGATGGTATAATTTACTGTTGAATAACAGCCACTAATTGACAACGCATTAAGTCAGTATTGATAACCGGGATACCGATTACAATAATGTAGAAAAAAGAAAATGCAATCGATGAAAACATGAACAAAGTCGGTTAAGAAACAGGAAAGTAGGCGTCTTCCCCTGTGTTCTTTGCTGGTTGGGTTTCAATTAACCACACATCTCAGGAAAAACGATTACTCAGAGGATGTTGAAATTTTAGATTTAGGACTGTTGTAACATCTATTTGTACACCTCCCCTTTTGACTGCAGTCGACTTGACCAAAAAAGTCCAAAATCAAAAAATTCAGATTTTGAACTTTGTCTTAACTGAAGTAATCAGCCCTCATTGAGAGCTTTTCAACGATATAAGTGGTACTTTTTTTAATTTTTTCCAGAGTTATAGCCAAATAAAATTTTAATTAATGAAATATTTGGATCTTACATGGGGAAGGCACATCGGTTTGATTCAGACTTCATCTTTTTTTTTAACTTTTTTTTAATTTAAATATATTGATTTTAATAATTATTAACCTCTGACTGTAAAAAAAGTTTTACGATAAATAACAATTCAATAATAACAATAAAAAAAAAATGAAAAAATATCAGAAGTAATTAATGAAATAAATTATTATGTACAATTATTATGTAAAATTTCATTTAAAAAAAAATATGTACATGTAATTTAATAGGCGTACAAGGAAGTCATGTAGTGTCCATATCAGATTTTTTTAATTCAACTTTTTAAGTTTAAACACCTCTGACCGAAATAACTTACTTGCATAATGACCGGCAACAAAAAGAAACCTATGGTAAAAAAATCGCGCAAGCAAGAACAATAAGAAAATATTAGTTATTTGAAAAATTAATATCGTATATTATTAAAATCCTTTATTCCGCTTTTTAGACAAGCGTAAATCCAACTGAATAAAAGTTCTTCAATTTGGAGAAAAAAATTTGAATAATGGAAATAAATAAATATGTTGAACAAAATATTGGAGATAAAACAAGATAATATTCAACTGCTTCATCAGAATGCAAGTTAATGTGTTTCAAACGCATAAACCAAGATATTAAAACTATTTTTTTTAAAAAATGAAGAGATTATTTTGTAGTAGATTTTTATTTAACCAGTAATTAAAAATTGCTCGCATAAACTAGTAATAAACTTTTTAACGGACATACACGTAAACATTTTAACGTACACACGCGCTCGCGTGTATGTGTACATTGAAAGTGCAAATGTAAATTGTAATATTACTAATATTAATGAAAGTAGTATAAACTGCTTATTCCAATTAATTAAGAGACTGAATTAATTTAAGCTCACACAAACAGTAAGTTACTCAAACAATAATTAATGTATAGGTTATAATGTATTACACAAGTTGCCGAGACTATTATAAAGACAAATGAAATCGTGAATTAGTTTATGTTGCCTATAACATGCAAAACTTAGCTTTCACGTAACTCTTACTTTATTATTATTTACTTAAAAGTTTTGTATATATGACTATTGGTTATACGAATTTCTATCTTGATAATTCGTAAATATTTGTGTATCAAGATGTGTCAAAAGAAAATTACATTAATATTTTAATTTAAAAAATAATTCAGTTCCATCGATCGAAAACAGTTAAAATTCCTTCTATTAAAAATTATTATAGTAACAATACGTATCGGATATAAAAATAAAATTTATAATTAGAATTTGAAATGTGTACTTTAAAACTAGAGTAACAAACCCGACAACAAAGATCACGCGATTTAATAGTAATACCCAGAAATTCAAGAGAGAAAAAAAACATTTAACTATCCCTTGCAGATTTTTAAACAATTAATTTACGGTAGAAAGTTTATTTTTATTGCGAGAACGAATAATTATGCAATATTCAAACATAAAACCACAAATCGATTCAATAAATAAACCATTTGTATATTTTGTAGGGAATGATTAATGAAAATTGTTCAAAAGTTTTCCGGGAAAACATGTCCTCGAAGAAATTGTTATACTTCGTAGGCCCTTTGATACATAATTGAGGAGCAGATTTATGATCAATGTAATTAATATATTACTGAAATAGATTCACTAAAATAAAAATTTAAGGGTAGAAATTCTATTTTTAGCAATAGAAAATCATGAAACTCGTTCGCAAG